>NC_040101.1:45228976-45531666 GCF_003369695.1 Bos indicus x Bos taurus
GCTTGCTCCTTGGAAGAAAAAACTATGACAAGAAATATGATATAGCATATTAAAAAGTAGAGGCATTACTTTGCTGACAAAGGTCTACACAGTCACAGCTATGGTTTTTTCAGTAGTCATATATGAATGTGAGAGTTGGACCATAAAGAAGGCTGAAGGCCAAAGAATTGATTCCTTTGAATTGTGGTTTGGAAGACTCTTGAGAGTCCCTTGGACTCCAAGGAGATCAAGCCAATCAATTCTAAAGGAAATCAACCCTGAATATTCATGGAAGCACTGATTCTGAAGCTCCAATACCTTGGCCACCTTATGCGAAGAGCCTCCTCATTGATGCTAGGAAAGATTGAAGGCAAAAGGGCAAGGGGAGGCAACAGAGATTAAGATGGTTAGATAGTGTCACCAACTCAGTGGACATGAATTTGAGCAAAATCTGGAGATAGTGATGGCCAGGGAAGCCTGGCATGCTGCGGTCCCTGGTGTTGCAGAGTCAGACACGATTTTGGTCTGAATGACCATTTGTGTATAGGTGGTTTTCCCATCAGCTACATTATAAAGGTTTTGTATCTTACGCTACTGTGTGACTTTCACAATACATAAGATATGACACTTGTTATAGTAATTGATTCTTGAAAATTAAAAAAAAATAACTTTTATTGGAAATATTTCAGGAGACCCAGGTTTGATTCCTGGGTCAGGAAGACCCCCTGGGAAAGGGAATCTTTAGTATTCTTGTCTGAAGAATTCAATAGACAGAGGAACCTGTTGGGTCTGCCATCCATGGAGTTGCAAAGAGTCAGATATGACTGAGTGCTGAGTGACTAACACACACACACACACACACACACAAGGCCAGATGAAAGGTCAGATGAAAGTCAGAGGTTTTTCCTCTACAGTTTTTTGAATAAACTTGCTTCTATCTAAAGTTATTTTTATTACAATTTTAATGTTCCCGCATTCAAGTAAAATGAAAATGATATAAGGAATTATGCTAAATGGTTAAAAATAACATTAGTCATTGCTTTCTTGTGTGTGATTCAGTGGGCAATTTAAATGATAATCCAGTGACAGTCTCTAGGGAAAATTGAATATCTGCAATGATACTCAAAATTAGAAAAAGGAAATAGTACATCTCAACCATAAATATTCAAGTATGTTGTAGTCAATCCCACATTCACCACTGTGGGTATAAAGCCTCTGCCAGGCACTCTGTCTAGGAATGCTGTAGCAGTGAAGTCAATAACTTCCAAAGCCTGCTGCACCTATCTTCATGCCAGAAGTAATTCTGCAGTCAACCCACATACATTTCCAAGGGCATTTCCAAGGGAACAGGATTATCTAGAATCCTGGAGCAAGCTCATCTCATAAGCTACTAGATAAAAAACCTTGAAAATTACTAACATTAAAGTGAGCTATTCTCCCTAGATTCAAATTCAAGGATACTAAGCTCTTTTGAACTTATCAGTGTCTATTTATGAGATCAGTGAATTTTGCTCTCAGTATAACCTCTTTTATGCAAATTAAGCTGATGTGATTCTTTTTAAAAAATATTCTTTTCTGAATAGATCAGAAGTCTTAAAGCTGACCCATCAGGGATCCACCATACCGGGATGGGCAAAGATGCTGCCAGTTGAAAGGGAAGAGGAGTGTTCCCTTCTTGATCCACGAGTCCACCCCTCTCATTAAAGCCTCTGAGGATTAGGTAGTATTTTACTTACAACTATTATTCCTAGTGTTTTTGTGTAATGAGCCTGACAAAACACTGATGCAGTTCTACAATAGCCTTGCTAAGGTCTATTTGCTGCTGCCCTGTAAGGAGAATCTTCTTGAGGGTACTTTAAAACAGAATCCTTTTCCAAATAAATGGTAGAAACCATGTTAACTGGAGATTACTCTATTATAATGCTTGCTCTGAAAAGTCAAATGGAAGTCAAACTTTATTTTGAATTCACAAGGATACTATCTTTGCAAAGAGACTTTGGGCTAGTGCTTTGGATCGTAAGCATTTTATAAAAGGGCTTTTCAGAAAGCAAATCCTGCCTGAAATGAATTTTGAAGAATCCCATGTCAATTATACCATATGTGTCAGTTGCACACATATAGTCCTAATATTCATTTTTTGGCATAAAATATAACCTTATTTCTCCTTACCTTGAACCCCATGCTCCTCACCAAAAAGATACTTCAAAAAAATCTCTGCATTTCCACAAGTTGCTATTACAACTTTTGGGGGAAATTGCTGAAATGGTTTAATAATAATAATATTTTTTAGGATATGTTTTGCATCTATGAAATAAATTATATAAAGAGAGCTCAATCATACTTTTCAGGAAATTTTCCCTGGACTAAGAGAAAAAATATCAATGAATGTTTATCCAAATTTTTAATGTCTTTAAGGCTAGAGATGGAGAAAAACAAATGTTTTTACAATTTGCACCAATGACCATGTATCTTTTAGTTAAAAAAATTCGGATTTTAAATTTTTAATTACTTTTCCAAGTGATACTGAAACATTTAAGAATAACATTTATGCAAATTGCTTGTAAGGGAAATAATTGAGGCATGGTGGTGCTTGTGGTAAAGAACTTGCTTGCAAATGCAGGGGACAAGAGATGTGGCTTCATTCCCTGGGTTGGGAAGATCTGCTGGAGGAGGACATGGCCACCCTCTTCAGTACTTTTGCCTGGAGAATCCCATGGCAGAGGAGTCTGGTGGGCTACAGTCCACAGGGTTGCAAAGAGTCAGACACGACTGAAGCAACTTAGCATAAGGAAAATGGGTTTAACATATTAACCATAAAATTTTTCTACAAAATTATATAATCTACAATTTTTAAGTAAATGCCTAAAATGTACATGTTACATTGAGTTTATCTGCTTGACCATAATGGTCATTATTTATAGGTAGTATTCTATAGTTTGTCTAGTCAAGGCTATGGTTTTTCCTGTGGTCATGTATGGATGTGAGAGTTGGACTGTGAAGAAGGCTGAGCGCCGAAGAATTGATGCTTTTGAACTGTGGTGTTGGAGAAGACTCTTGAGAGTCCCTTGGACTGCAAGGAGATCCAACCAGTCCATTCTGAAGATCAGCCCTGGGATTTCTTTGGAAGGAATGATACTAAAGCTGAAACTCCAGTACTTTGGCCACGTTATGCGAAGAGTTGACTCATTGGAAAAGACTTTGATGCTGGGAGGGATTGGGTGCAGGAGGAAAAGGGGACGGCAGAGGATGAGATGGCTGGATGGCATCACTGACTCGATGGACATGAGTTTGGGTAAACTCCGGTAGTTGGTGATGGACAGGGAGGCCTGGCGTGCGGCGATTCATGGGGTCGCAAAGAGTCGGACACGACTGAGCGACTGATCTGATCTGATCTGATCTGATTCTATAGTATATAGTGTGAACACTCTGAACGTAGTTCCTTAAATACTCTGTACACATCTTTTTTCAGATGTACATTTTACAAATATTTTGTCCCATTCTGTGTATTATCTTTTCGGAGAAGGTGATGGCACCCCACTCCAGTACTCTTGCCTGGAAAATCCCATGGACGGAGGAGCCCGGTAGGCTGCAGTCCATGGGATCGCTCAGAGTCGGACACGACTGAGCGACTTCACTTTCACTTTTCACCTTCATGCATTGGAGAAGGAAATGGCAACCCACTCCAGTATTATTGCCTGGAGAATCCCAGGGACAGGGGAGCCTGGTGGGCTGCTGTCTATGGGGTCGCAAAGTCGGACACGACTGAAGTGACTTAGCAGCAGCAGCAGCGTATTATCTTTTAGTTTCTTTATGGTATCCTTTGAAGCACAAAAGTTTAAATTTTGATGAAGTGATCTTTTTTTTTTTTTTTTGTGGCTATTTTTTTCTTCTGTAGTTTGTGCTTTTGATGTTTTATATTTAAGAAACCAATGCCTATCCCAAGGTCCTGAAGATTTACACTTAATATTTCTTCTAAAAGTTTTATTGTTTTCAGTTCAGTTCAGTCGCTCAGTCGTGTCTGACTTTTTGTGACCCCATGAATTGCAGCACGCCAGGCCTCCCTGTCCATCACCAACTACCGGAGTTTACCCAAACTCATGTCCATCGAGTCAGTGATGCCATCCAGCCATCTCATCCTCTGCCGTCCCCTTTTCCTCCTGCCCCCAATCCTTCCCAGCATCAGAGTCTTTTCCAATGAGTCAACTCTTCGCATAACGTGGCCAAAGTACTGGAGTTTCAGCTTTAGCATCATTCCTTCCAATGAACACCCAGGACTGATCTCCTTTAGAATGGACTGGTTGGATCTCCTTGCAGTCCAAGGGACTCTCAAGAGTCTTCTCCAACACCACAGTTCAAAAGCATCAATTCTTCAGTGCTGAGCTTTATTGTTTTAGCTTTTACATTTAGGTCCTTGATCCATTTTGAATTATGTATGATTTGAGGGTAGGTTCCAGATTCATTCTTTTGTTTGTGGATACTAAACTGTCACAGCACCATTTTTTCAAGATTTTTTTTTCCCTATTGAATTGTCTTGTTGAAAAACAAGATTTAACATTTTTAAAAAACAATTGGCCATGTGAAGGTTAATTTCTGAACTCTTTTATTTCAGAATTTTATTTGTATAGTTTTGGCTGCTCTGGGCTCTTGTTGCTGTATGCAGGCTTTCTCTTTAGTTGTGGTGTGCAGTATTCTCATTGCAGAAGCTTCTCTTGGTGCAGTGCACTAGCTCTTGGGCATATGGGCTTCAGTAGTTGGCTTGTGGGTTGAGTAGCTGTGGTGTTTAGGTTTAGTTGCTCCATGGAATATGGAATCTTCCCAGACCAGGCACTGAACTCACATTTCCTGCCTAAGCAGATTCGTAACCATTAGACCACCAGGGACGACCTGACTGGCTTCTATTCCATTGGTCTATATATTTTTCTTTATGCTTACCCCACATTGTCTTGGGTACTGTAGTTTGATAGTACATTTTGAAATTGAGAAGTGTGTGTCCTCCAATTTTGTACCTTTATTCAGGACAATTTTGGCTCTTCAGGGTCACTTGCATTTCCCTGTGAATTTTATGATCAGCTTGTCAATTTCTGCAAAAAACAAAAGGCAGCTTCAAACTGGGATTTTCATAGGAATTACATTTAATCTATAGATCAGTTTGGAGAATATCACCATTTTAGATCTTTCTATTTGTTTAATTATTCTTTATGTTCTCACATGATATTTTAACATTTTCATAGTATATAAGTTTTCTCTTGTTAAAGTCATTCTTAAGTATTTTGCTATTCTTGATGCTATTGTAAATAGAATTATCTTCTTAATTTAATTTATGTATTGTTCATTGATAGTATGGAAATACAAATTATTTTGTATCTTGGCTTTAACTATATGGACCTTGTTATTAGTTCTAGTAGTTACTTATGCATTACTAAGGATTTTCTGTGTGCAGGGTCATGTCTCCTGTGAATAGAGATAATTTACTTCTTAATTTCCAATCAAGATAACTTTTCTTTCTTTTTCTTTCCTTTTTTTGGACTAATTGTCCTGAAAATAACCACCCATGCAGTGTTGCATAACAATGTCAAAAATGAACATTCCCTTGTCTCTGACCATGGGGGAAATCTGACTCACTATTAAGTATTATATCCATGGAATTTTCATAGATGCTTTTCATTAAGCTGAGGCTGGTCTCTTCTGTTACTTGTTGAATGTTTTTATTGTAAAGAGGTATTGGATTTTTGTCAGGGTTTTTTTTTTTTTTCACATAATGAAATGATCATTCATGCTTTTTGTCATTTATTCTATTGATCTATTATAGTAGTGGATTTTTGTATCATTAATCTACCTTATGCATAATATTTTTAATATGTTACTAGGTTCTTCATGAACCAGATAATCATGATTGAGTGATCACTCACCTAAAGCCAGACATCATGGAAAGTGAAATCAAATGAGCCTTAGAAAAGATCACTATGAACAAAGCTAATGGAGGTGATGGAATTCCAGTTGAGCTATTTCAAATCCTGAAAGATGTTGCTGTGAAAGTGCTGCACTCAATGTGCCAGAAAATTTGGAAAACTCAGCAGTGGCCATGGAACTGGAAAAGGTCAGTTTTCATTCCAATTCCAAAGAAAGGCAATGCCAAAGAATGCTCAAACTACCAGGCAATTGCACTCATCTCACATGCTAGTAAAGTAATGCTCAAAATTCTCTAAGCCAGGCTTAACAATATGCGAACCATAAACTTCTAGATGTTCAAGCTGGTTTTAGAAAAGGCAGAGGAACCAGAGATCAAATTGCCAACATCCACTGGATCATGGAACAAGCAAGAGAGTTCCAGAAAAACATCTATTTCTGCTTTATTGACTATGCCAAAGCCTTTGACTGTGCAAATCACAATAAACTGTGGAAAATTCTTCAAGAGATGGGAACCAGACCACCTGACCTGCCTCCTGAGACATCTGTATGCAGGTCAGGAAGCAACAGTTAAGTGGACATGGAACAAAAGACTGTTTCCAAATAGGAAAAGGAGTTCGTCAAGGCTGTATATTGTCACCCTGCTTATTTAACTTATATGCAGAGTACATCATGAGAAACGCTGGACTGGAAGAAACACAAGCTGGAATCAAGATTGCCAGGAGAAATATCAATAACCTCAGATATGCAGATGACACCACCCTTATGGCAGAAAGTGAAGAAGAACTAAAGATACTCTTGATGAAAGTGAAAGAGGAGAGTGGAAAAGTTGGCTTAAAGCTCAACATTCAGAAAACTAAGATCATGGCATCCGGTCCCATCACTTCATGGCAAATAGATGGAGAAATAATGGCAGACTTCATTTTTGGGTCTCCAAAAGCACTGCATATGGTGACAGCAGCCATCAATTAAAAGATGCTTACTCCTTGGAAGGAAAGTTATGACCCACCTAGACAGCATATTCAAAAACAGAGACATTACTTTGCCAACAAAGGTCCATCTCGTCAAAGCAGTGGTTTTTCCAGTAGTCGTGTATGGATGTGAGAGTTGGACTATAAATAAAGCTGAGTGCCGAAGAACTGATGCTTTTGAACTGTGCTGCTGGAGAAGACTCTTGAGGGTCCCTTGGACTGCAAGGAGATCCAATCAGTCCATCCTAAAGGAAATCAGTCTTGAATATTCATTGGAAGAACTGATGTTGAAGCTGAATCTCCAATACTTTGGCCACCTGATGTGAAGAACTGAGTCATTTGAAAAGACCATGATGTTGGGAAAGATTGAAGGCAGGAGGAGAAGGAGGCAACAGAGGATGAGATGGTAGAATGGCATCACTGACCCAATGGACATAAGTTTGAGTAAACTCTGGGAGTTGGTGATTGACAGGAGGCCTGACGTGCTGCAGTCCATGTGGTCACAAAGAGTTGGACAAGACTGAGCGACCGAAATGAACTGAACTGAACTGAAGGTTCAGTCTCCTAGTATTTTGTTGAAGATTTGTTTTGTCTTTGTCCATAGGGATATATGTCTGTAGTTTTCTTCTCATAATATGTTTGTCTGCTTTTGGTATCAGTGTAAAAATAGCCTGAAAGATGGGCCAGGAGGCACCCCCTTCTCGTCTATTTTTTAAAACAATTTAAAGAGTTGGTATTAATTCTTTAAATATTTAGTAAAATTCATCAATGAAGGCATTTGGTCTTGGGTGTTTCTCTGTGGGAAGTTTAAAATTTTTATGATTCAATTTCTTTATGATAGATGTCTTCATATTTTTCTTCATTCTGGAGTCAATTATGGTAGTTTGTGTCTTTCTGGTAATTTCTGCATTTAATCTAAGTTACCAAATTTGTGGCATGCAATTACTAACATTATTGCCTTATAATTTAATAAAAATTCTGCAAGGTCCGTAGTGATATTCTGACTCCTAAGTACTTCACAACTCTGTAATCCTTTATATATCTTGCATTTATTTACTCTAAATTCCTTTGTGTCTCACCCTCTGTTTAGTTTTCCATTTCCCAAAGAGTGCCTCTGAGTTACAGATATGATCATGAGATCAAAGTGCATATGTCAAATTGTTGGGTTGTTTTTTCCAAATTCTGTTTTATTAAATGCATAAAAGGAATTAGATTTTCTTAGATTCTTGACAACTGTTTTGGAAATGCTAAGAAGTGTAAGAGCCTTCTAGGTATATATGTTAACATTGGGTGCAACAGAGGGTTCTGCTGTTTACATTTTTTTTTTCCTCAAAAGATGAGAAAATTGTTTAATTACAGAAGAAAATCATAAGGTATATCAAATAATCTTGTGTGATAAAGGCTGTATTTTATATTGTATAGAGAGTATAGAGAACTAGAGGTTATAACTAAACAGATTTGTGAGAAAAACTCACAGTAAGTGTATTATATTTCCAGATTTAGCCATCAGGCAAAACTTTCTGCTTCTCATTCTGCTATGGTAGATTTAATTGATGGTGGTAAAAGTCTCTATTGTTTGGCATAGGGCCTTATATCTATGGTTTGAACTGACATATGATTAGTAGGGGAATGTGGTGGCTGAATAATGCTGCACTCCTCAAAATTTACAGAACCTAATCCCTGGAACCTGTGAATGTTACGTTATATGAAGGAAAAAAAAAAAAAAAAAACAAGGACTTTGGAGATGTTTGCAGATATTTTAAAGATCTTGAGATGGGGAAAGTAGTTTGGATACTATCTGGGTGGGCCCAAAATGCAATCACAAGTATCATTTAAGAAGAAAGCAGAGGAATATTTGGCACACAGAAGAGGAAAATACTATCTGACCACAAAAGCAGAGAACGGAGTGATTCCACCAGAAGCCAAGCTTGCCAGTAGCTGGACAGCCAAATGACTGTTGAAGCATTTGGAAAGAGCACAGCTTAGTTCACACCTTGATTTTGGCCCGGTGATACTGATTTCAGACTTCCAGCCTCCAGAGTTATAAGTAAATAAATCTCTGCCATTTTAAGCCACCAAATGTGTGGTAATTTGTTACAACAGCCACAGGAAATGAATAAAGTAAACAAATGATTCTGAACAAAGCTCTGAGGTCAGATTTGTCTTCAATACGTTTTCTATCTACTTTCTCAGTTGTTGCACTGCCTTGAGCTTCAATTTCTTTGATTTGGTACCTTGCTGGTCAGTACAATAGGGTTGCATTAGCAGTGATAAAATTGTATCTCTGATGCTTAGCTGCTACAGGTAAAAATAGGTAGAACTATCAGCCTCAAATTCTTCCATCCAAGTTCAAGGGGGCAACTGAGACATCTCTATTGTGCCTGAAAATGGATATTCTCTTGCTCTTTTTCTTAAGCCACTTTGTCTGCTGTTTTTTCCTGTGCTATTCAATACGTTCCCATTCATCCCAATACATTCATTCTCTGGTCACTGTGAAGAATTTCAGTGAAAACTTTATTCTTGATGTACATCTTATTGTCATCCAAATTTTCTCCCAGTGTTGGAGTAATATATTTTAAGACAGTTTTTAGAAAAGTTTTAGGTTTACAACAAAATTGAGAGAATGGTAGAGAGACTTATCATATGCTCCAATGCCTACTCACTCCAGTATTCTTGGCTTCCCTTGTGGCTCAGCTGGTATAGAATCTGCCTGCAATTTGGGAGACCTGGGTTCAATCCCCGAGTTGGGAAGATCCACTGGAGAAGAAAAAGGCTACCCACTCCAGTATTCTGACCTGGAGAATTCCAGGGACTGTATAGTCCATGGGGTCACAAAAAGTCGAACATGGCTGAGTGACTTTCATTTTCACTTTCCTTGCCTCACACATATATAGACTCCCCTATTATCAACATCATTCACCAGAAAGGCAATTTTTTTTTTTTTAATCAAAGTTGCACCTACATTGCTGGAGAAGGCAATGGCACCCCACTCCAGTACTCTTGCCTGGAAAATCCTATGGATGGAGGAGCCTGGTGGGCTACAGTCCACAGGGTCGCTAAGAGTCGGACATCACTGAGTGACTTCACTTTCACTTTTCACTTTCATGCATTGGAGAAGGAAATGGCAACCCACTCCAGTGTTCTTGCCTGGAGAATCCCAGGGACGGGGGAGCCTGGTGGGCTGCCATCTATGGGGTCCCACAGAGTCGGACACAACTGAAGAGACTTAGCAACAGCAGCAGCCACAGCAGCTACATTGCTGCATCATAATCACCTAAAGTCCATAGTTTACCCAGGGTTCCCACTTGGTACTGTACATTCTATGAGTTTGGACAAAAGTATAATGACATATATCTATCATTTTAATACTATACAGAGTAACTTCACTTCCCCCAACTTCCCCTATATCGGGTTTATTCCTGTCCCCCTCTATTTCACAGCTGACAACTACTGATCTTTTTACTGTTACCATAGTTTTCTCTCTTCCACGATGTCATATAATTCAAATTATACAGTATGTAGTCTTCTCTGATTGCCTTCTTTCACTTATAAATATGAATTTAATGTTCATCCATGCCTGTTTATGACTTCAGAGCTCATTTCTTTTTAGTTGTGAATACTATTTCATTGTCTGGAGTCACCATAGTTTATTTATCTATTTACCTAGTAAAGAAAATCTTGGCTGTATCCAAGTTTTGTCAGTTATGAATAAAGATGCTATAAACAACCATGAACAGGTTTTTGTATAGACATGAATTTTAAACTCATTTGGATAAACATCAAGAGGTAAGATTGCTGGATCAAGTGTTAAAGATATATTTAGTTTGGTAAGAAACTGCCAAACTCTCTTCTGAAGTGGTTAGACCATCTTTTATCTTTATCAGTAGTAGATAAGATTTCCTTTCTCAGGGACTCATGAGCAGAAAGTACCCTGGCAACAAGTGCCTGAATAGGAAAACCTGATAAGGTGACATGAAAAGTGAAGGTGAAAAGGTCAAGGAAATAAGTGAACAAACCATAAAGACTGTAAAGTGGGAGTGGTCTGTTTGGTATCTTGAGTGAGCACTGCAGAGTTAAGAGCTGGAGTGGAATAAGGGATGACATTAGAAAAATAATCAGTGGTAAGACAGTCTTATAAGTATGGACGGGTTTCCCTGGTGGCTCAGAGGTTAAAGCGTCTGCCTGCAATGTGGGAGACCTGGGTTCAATCCCTGGGTCGGGAAGATCCCCTGGAGAAGGAAATGGCAACCCACTCCAGTATTCTTGCCTCTAGAATCCCATGGATGGAGGAGCCTGGTGGGCTATAATCCACGGGGTCGCAAAGAGTAGGACATGGCTGAGCGACTTCACTTTCACTTGCTTGCATACTGAGATAGATAGGAGCTACTGTAGAGTTTTCAGCAGAATTGAAAACTCTGCTTAGACATGGAAGTTAATTCTGGCTACAGTGTTGAGAATAGTCTGTAGGGGACAAAGAAAGAAGCAAAGAGCTCACTGTTTCTGACTAGTGTTGAGAGAAATTTTGCCACTGGAAAGTCATTTGGAAATCCAAACTGCTCTAGTCGTGTTATTAAGGATCTAAAGTACTTTGTGATGAACATGTATATGGTTCTGTAAAAGGAAGACTCATAAAGGTACAGGGAATGTTGCTTACTATACTCTCCTTAGGGTCAATTCTCTTCAGATGGTATTAGCATTGGGATGAAGAAGTAGATCATTTGGAGAAGAAAAAAATATTTGGAGGTTGAAGTAAACTCCACTGAGATTCAAAATGATGATCAGATATAGGACCAGTTAGTTGGACAGGAATGATTGTATGGTAAGCATTTTCTCTTTATTCAGTAACCTAAACATTGAATCCGACATTCAAATCCTTGAAAAATATTGACATGTACCTGTTTATGTTGAAATTAGACCAAAGCCTTTTGGAAGTAACTGAAGTATTTGTTTTAGATAATGCCCTGATACTCCCTCCATCCATACATTGAACATTATATTGGGGAGCTCTGGTCAAAAAGAAACTCAGCTCTGGAAGGCCTTGAATTCAGAGAACCTATAAACACATTTTTTTGTGATTTTTTTTTTGTACATCTATCGCCAGTGATATGATAATAACTGGGTAATAATTAGAAATAATAAAAAATAATTTGCAAGAGAATAATATCAACAAAACTTCATATTATCCAGAATAATGGTGGAAAATAGTAAAATTTAAAGTGCACATTGGTAGCCAAGTTTTCAGGATTTTTTATGTTCTTTTTTGAGGTTACTTTTGATTTTCTTCTTCATAATTGTCATGACATCTTTAAACAATTTGCAATTCTGCAACTCTGCCTGGTCTTTTTCAAATGCTGTCCTTTATACTCTGTTAGAAATCTGTGAACTTATTTTCATTTTTCAAGTATTTGTATATCAACTTTCTAATTATTTGACTCTTCTAAGACTGAGTATTCATTTTAATATTTCTCATTTTATTAACTGAATTTTTGATTGTTTATTGCATTTTATTCCTGCTTATGTTCTCTTTTGTGGTATATTTCTCTGAAACGTTTGCAAGAACAAGGCAATGACAATGGATAGCACAAAAATTGATTAGTCATTTCCTTTTTGTTAGAGATCAGCATTTTCTAAAAACTGTTGTTCATGAAACCTATTTTTTGTCAGCTTTTGCATTATGTAAATTAGTTTTAACCAAATGCAGACTTTCAAATTATAAATTAGGAAAAATTTATAGTAAGTTAAATGCTATTTTTGTCATTGATTTTAAAAATCATTTTAAATATGAAAAGAATCTCAAAGTGCCAAATTATAAGATCCACAAATGTTAAGGAAATGGTAAAAAGTGTGTTTAACTGAGATAAAGATAACTGAAGTAACTATGCAGAGTTGTTCAATTCTGTAAATTTTGTGGGTAAAAGCAAGTCACAAGACCAGCCATGATGAATGGGAGGCAAAACAGATTCTGCCTTTTAACGGGAGAAGCAGTACGTCCTCCTTTAATATTTCTTGGGCTGAACTGTGTCTTTAGAACAATGTTATTTCTCTCTCTTTGCAGAACAGCACTTTCCTAGATTATCCTAGAGCTTCATGTGTGTTGGCTTCCTTGATGGCTCAGTGGGTAATGAAGCTGCCTGCAGTTCAAGAGACGCAGGAGATATAGGAAATGGAGGCTCAATCTCTGGGTGGGGAAGATCCCCTGGAGGAGGAAATGGGCAACTGACTACAGTATTCTAGTCTGAAAAATCCCATGGACAGAGGAGCCTGGTGGACTATAGTCCATAGGGTCGCAAAGAGTTGGGCATGACCAAAGCAACTTAGCATACTCGCATGCAAGTTGCATTTGTGTGTGATCAGAAGCATAGTGATTCCTTTTCCTATCCCACTTTTAATTGAAAATCCATTGTTTATCTCCAGAATGTATGACTAAGAGAAAGAATTTGTTACTACACCAGGCTGTAGCTGCTGACCAGCTATGGTTTAAAAAGTTGTGGCTCACAGTGATTCTTCTCCATTTAAAATAAATGTATAAATTTTAAAAAAAGAAAGTAAAAAAATAGAAACTGGCTCAGTGAGTCATGTGGTTTTAAATGGCTTCCTATCCCACACCTCAGTGTCAGTAAAGGCTTTGAGAGGTCATTTCTTCTAAAAGCGTGCTCGTATGTGAACAAGAACAGTCCTTGACCTAGTTAGAACAATACTTTGTAAAAGTTTATATTTTCATGTCAGAGAAGTGGCACTAGAATAGGTGGGAAAACTGAAACCCACAGTAGTAATGATTTATATTAAGTATATATTTCTTTAAATATAGGTCTAGAGTTCAAAAAGTACTTCCATTAAACAGTTCTATTTATTTCTGTTTTATTCCATTATTTCTATAAATGCCATTGCATTTGAAACAGGATGTAATACTCTTTTGGTAGACGGTAAACTGAGATATAAGGGATTTGATTTAGGTCATACCTGAATGGTCTAGTGGTTTTCCCCACTTTCTTCAATTTAAGTCTAAATTTGGCAATAAGGAGTTCATGATCTGAGCCACAGTCAGTTCCCAGTCTTGTTTTTGCTGACTGTATAGAGCTTCTCCATCTTTGGCTGCAAAGAATATAATCAATCTGATTTTGGTGTTGACCATCTGGTGATGTCCATGTGTAGAGCCTTCTCTTGTGTTGTTGGAAGAGGGTGTTTGCTATGACCAGTGCGTTCTCTTGGCAAAACTCTATTAGTCTTTGCCCTGCTTCATTCCGTACTCCAAGGCCCAATTTGCCTGTTACTCCAGGTGTGTCTTGACTTCCTACTTTTGCATTCCAGTCCCCTATAATGAAAAGGACATCTTTTTTGGGTGTTAGTTCTAAAAGGTCTGGAGGTCTTCATAGAACTGTTCAACTTCAGCTTCTTCAGTGTTACTGGTTGGGACATACACTTGGATTATTGAGATATTGAATGGTTTGCCTTGGAGATGAACAGAGATCATTCTGTAATTTTTGACATCCCTTATGATTATACAGTGGAAGTGAGAAATAGATTTAAGGGACTAGATCTGATAGACAGAATGCCTGATGAATTATGGATGGAGGTTAGTAACATTGTACAGGAGACAAGGATCAAGACCATCCCCATGGAAAAGAAGTGCAAAAAAGCAAAATGGCTGTCTGAGGAGGCCTTACAAATAGCTGTGAAAAGAAGAGAAGCGAAAAGCAAAGGAGAAAAGGAAAAATATAGGCATCTGAATACAGAGTTCCAAAGAATAGAAAGGAGTGATAAGAAAGCATTCCTCAGCAATCAATGCAAAGAAATAGAGGAAAACAACAGACTGGGAAAGACTAGAGATCACTTCAAGAAAATTAGAGATACTAAGGGAACATTTCATGCAAAGATGGGCCCAATAAAGGACAGAAATGGTATGGACCTAACAGAAGCAGAAGATATTAATTAGAGGTGGCAAGAATACACAAAAGAACTGTACAAAAAAGATCTTCATGACCCAGATAATCACGATGGTGTGACCACTCACCTAGAGTCAGACATCCTGGAATTTGAAGTCAAGAGGGCTTAGAAAGTATCACTACGAACAAAGCTAGTGGAGGTGATGGAATTCCAGTTGAGCTATTTCAAATCCTGAAAGATGATGCTGTGAAACTGCTGCATCAATACGCCAGCAAATTTGGAAAACTCAGCAGTGGCCACAGGACTGGAAAAGGTCAGTTTTCATTCCAATCCCAAAGAAAGGCAATGCCAAAAGAATGCTCAAACTGCCAACAATGGCACTCATCTCACATGCTAGTAAAGTAATGCTCAAAATTCTCCAAGCCAGGCTTCAGCAATACGTGAACTGAAAACTTCCAGATGTTCAAGCTGGTTTTAGAAAAGGCAGAGGAACCAGAGATCAAAATGCCGACATCCGCTCGATCATGGAAAAAGGAAGAGAGTTCCAGAAAGACATTTACTTCTGATTTATTGACTATGCCAAAGCCTTTGACTGTGTGAATCACAATAAACTGTGAAAAATTCTTCAAGAGATGGAAATACCAGACCACCTGACCTGCCTCTTCAGAAACCTATATGCAGATCAGGAAGCAACAGTTAGAACTGAACATGGAGCAACAGACTGGTTCCAAATAGGAAAAGAAGTACGTCAAGGCTGTACATTGTCACCCTGTTTATTGAACTTCTATGCAGAGTACATCATGAGAAACGCTGGGCTGGAAGAAGCACAAGCTGGAATCAAGATTGCTGGGAGAAATATCAATAACCTCAGATATGCACCCTTATGACAGAAAGTGAAGAGGAACTAAAAAGCCTCTTGATAAAAGTGAAAGAGGAGAGTGAAAAAGTTGGCTTAAAGCTCAACATTCAGAAAACTAAGATGATGGCATCTGGTCCCATCACTTCATGGGAATAGATGGGCAAACAGTGGAAACAGTGTCAAACTCTAACTTTTCAGCTCCAAAAATCACTGTGGATGGTGATTGCAGCCATGAAATTAAAAGGCTCTTACTCCTTGGAAGGAAAGTTATGACCAACCTAGATAGCATATTGAAAAGCAGAGATATTACTTTGTCAACAAAGGTCCATCTAGTCAAGGCTATGGTTTTTCCAGTGGTCATGTATGGATGTGAGAGTTGGACTGTGAAGAAAGCTGAGCACCGAAGAATTGATGCTTTTGAACTGTGGTGTTGGAGAAGACTCTTGAGAGTCCTTTGGACGGCAAGGAGATCAAACCAGTCCATCCTAAAGGAGATCAGACCTGGGTGTTCATTGGAAAGACTGATGCTGAAGCTGAAACTCCAGTACTTTGGCCACCTCACGCGAAGCATGGACTCATTGGAAAAGACCCCGATGCTGGGACGGATTGGGGGCAGGAGGAGAAGGGGACGACAGAGGGTGAGATGGCTGGATGGCATCACTGACTCAATAGACATGAGTTTGAGTGAACTCCAGGAGTTGGTGATGGACAGGGAGGCCTGGTGTGCTATGATTCTTGGGGTTGCAAGGAGTTGGATATGACTGAGTGACTGAACTGAACTGAAACTGAGTCATAGTTGTATAAATTACTTGATCAGGCCACAGTATTTATGATTGAACTAAACTATTTACTGTAGTTTAAGACACTGTACTGCTTTTTATATCTTATTTTTTTCCCTGAAACATTTTTTTTTTTAATTTGAAAGGATTCTGTCTTCTTTTATCCTCCCACTTACTATGTAACTATTTTAGACTATCAAAGTCTTTCAAATATGATCCATTCTAGGATAAATACTTAAGCTATGATCATCACAAATTAATAATCAGCCCTTAAAAATGATGCAGATTCTAGTTGATTTTTCTCCTCAAATACATAAACTCATTTTCTCTTTGAATCTTGTTGTGAGAATAATTCACAGGAAAAAAATATCATGAAAAGAGTTAGAATGAAGGGGATTATTTATAGTTCAGGTTGCAAAAGGCACATCTATACAGTATTCAATTAGTTTGAAAAACTAGGAGCTGTAAAGTAAAACAAGATCATCTTACCTTAAAAGGGGCAAGTTTGTTTGGGTTTTGGCATATTGCTTCTATGAATTTATGTTAATAATTTAATGGCAATGATATGGGAAGAAGCATAGACTTGAGTGAGGAGGTGATTATTATTCTACATTGGAAGGCTTCTGTGTGTGTGTGTTCACACTTTCCCTTGGAAAAATGAGCTTGTTTATTCCATTTCTTTATAGTAAAATAGAGTAGAGTAGACTTTCCATTTCTTAAAGTGGAGTCCTGTGTGGAAGCCTGATTTTAAAAATGGAAAGCAATCAAATTTGGAGAGGGAGCCAGGTGGTCTAAACACTTGATTTCAGTTCAGTTCAGTCGCTCAGTTGTGTCCAACTCTTTGCGACTCCATGAGTTGCAGCACGCCAGGCTTCCCTGTCCATCACCAACTCCCGGAGTTCTCTCAGACTCATATCCATCAAGTCGGTGATGCCATCCAGCCATCTCATCCTCTGTCCCCTTCTCCTCCTGCCCCCAATCACTCCCAGCATCAGAGTCTTTTCCAATGAGTCTACTCTTCGCATGAGGTGGTCAAAGTACTGGAGTTTCAGCTTTAGCATCATTCCTTCCAAAGAACACCCAGGACCGATCTCCTTTAGAATGGACTGGTTTGATCTCCTTGCAGTCCAAGGGACTCTCAAGAGTCTTCTCCAACACCACAGTTCTAAAGCATCAATTCTTTGGCGCTCAGCTTTCTTCACAGTCCAACTCTCACATCCATACATGACCACAGGAAAAGCCATAGCCTTGACTAGATGGACCTTTGTTGGCAGAGTAATGTCTCTGCTTTTCAATATGTTATATAGGTTGGTCATAACTTTTCTTCCAAGGAGTAAGCATCTTTTAATTTCATGGCTCAGTCACCATCTGCAGTGATTTTGGAGCCCCCCAAAATAAAGTCTGACACTGTTTCCCCTGTTTCCCCATCTATTAGCCATGAAGTGATGGGACCAGATGCCATGATCTTAGTTTTCTGAATGTTGAGCTTTAAGCCAACTTTTTCACTCTCCTCTTTCACTTTCATCAACAGGCTTTCTAGTTCCTCTTCATTTTCTGCCATAAGGGTGGTGTCATCTGCATATCTAAGGTTATTGATATTTCTTCCAGCAATCTTGATTCCAGCTTGTCCTAGGCTCACCTAAAAATGCTATCTATCACAAGGTGACCACATGAGGCTACTTCTTCCATAGTTTTCAATACTATATTTCATGAATTTTATCACTGATGACCAAAATTTAGAAGTTAACAGTGTGAGAATTAAAAAGAAAGCACTGGATTCTGGCAATTATAGCAAGGACTGAAAGACAAAGAGAGACAAAGAGAGGGACAGACAGAAGATAGTAAGAAATTATGGAAAAACCTGAATGTACTTTTTGGCCAACTCTATATGAGATAATAATGAAAGTAATTTTGTAAATAAATTTTGTGCTCATTATGTACTTGAAAACTTAGTAAACACAATTCATAGTTTGGATCTCCTGATGAAAGAGGAGAAAGTTGTTGATTGGCAAAGTTTTTATTTTTAATCTTGAGTTCCAATATTGTTTTAGAATCAATGATTGCAATATTCAGTTTATACTGTATTCATTACGGGGAGGGGTATGAAAGAATTCTCATTTATTTAGATCTAGAACTAAGTGTGTACAGATACAACTTGTAAGCAATAAGTTTTGGAATTGATTCCAGTCTGGGACGTGTCTTTTGTTCATTCCCTCAGACACTCCATCATTCACTTAACAAATACTTCTTGAAGGCATTTCAAATGCCAGGCAGTGTTCCTGGCTCAGGAAATTCACAAATGAACAATAAAATTAAGTATTATATCTCAACCCTGTTGCCAACAGTAGATCATGTTCATGTTGAGAAAGACAAAATGAACAGACAAAGTAAATAAAAAGCAAGCTAGTTTAAGATTCTTATTGGGCCCATAAGGGAAAAATTACAGAGTAACTGACATAAAGTTAACACTTTTGATAAGAAGACAGAGAAGGCTTCCCTAAAGGATATAGCATTTGAATTGAGACTGCCACAGTGCAAGAGTCAACTATAAAAAGTCTGTTGGGGAACAAGTAATGCAAAGCTTCTAAGGAAGGAATGAGGTTAGCATGTTTGAAGAATAAAATCAGGTCAAATTGCTGGAGTCCATGAGTTAAGGAGGAAACATAATGACTTGGGCTTCCCAAGTGGTGCTTGTGGTAAAGCACCTGGTTGCCAGTGCAGGAGACATAGAGATGTGGGTTTGATCTCGGGGTCAGGAAGATCTCCTGGAGCAGAGCACGGCAACTCATTCCAGCGTTCTTGCCTGAGAACCCCATGGACAGAAGGAACCTGGCAGGCTAGGTTGATAGGGTTGCAGAATGGGACACAACTGAAGCAACTTAGCATGTACGTGTAATGATTTGAGACTATAGAAGTAAGCTGGACCCAGGTCACATAAAATCTTTTCCTCTTTGCTAAGGAAGAATTGGGATTTTGTTCTAAGAGAAGCTACTGAAATACTCTAAAGTTGGGAAACTGATAGCTTGTTTTAAATGCTTGTTCTAGAATTCTGATGAATTCATTATATCTCAATACCTAATTCAAATTGTTATTAAAATGATAGACCAGGAAGATGGAAGGAAAAATTAAAACTCTGGAATGACAATTTTTAAACTGGGAAAACATAGTAACAATTATGGTTAATTGTGGTTATTGGGGAGAATTTTGGCTTTGAGGTAGAAAATATTCTTTCTCTGGGGTAATTTCCTATCTATCTAGATATTCTAACTGAAAAGAAACATCCTTTTCCCAGAGCAGAGATTAGTCCATTCAGCTGGAATGTTTTAAGATAAATGTTTCATATTAAAAGTTTAAAATAAATGACTCTTGAGAGAAGGACAGAAATAGTCATTTTCAGTTAAAATCAAATAGTTCCTCCGTTTTTCAGGTAAGTCATTCCCCACTTAGAAAGCTAAAGGAAAATAAAAAGAGACAGAGAGAAAGAAATACCTAGTTGACTCATCAAGGAAGAGAGTTTAATATCTGAATAAATGAACCAGATAAAAAAAACCTTTGGTATAGTCAAAGAGTAATGAACGGTTATCTTTTTGGAAGCTCATTTAGAATTTTTTTTTTTTAATTTTATTTTATTTTTAAACTTTACATAATTGTATTAGTTTTGCCAAATATCAAAATGAATCCATCACAGGTATACATGTGCTCCCCATCCTGAACCTTCCTCCCTCCTCCCTCCCCATACCATCCCTCTGGGTCGTCCCAGTGCACCAGCCCCAAGCATCCAGTATCGTGCATCGAACCTGGACTGGTGACTCATTTCATACATGATATTTTACATGTTTCAATGCCATTCTCCCAAATCTTCCCACCCTCTCCCTCTCCCACAGAGTCCATAAGACTGTTCTATACATCAGTGTCTCTTTTGCTGTCTCGTACACAGGGTTATTGTTATCATCTTTCTAAATTCCATATATATGCGTTAGTATACTGTATTGGTGTTTTTCCTTCTGGCTTACTTCACTCTGTATAATAGGCTTCAGTTTCATCCACCTCATTAGAACTGATTCAAATGAATTCTTTTTAATGGCTGAGTAATACTCCATTGTGTATATGTACATAGCTTTCTTATCCATTCATCTGCTGATGGACATCTAGGTTGCTTCCATGTCCTGGCTATTATAAACAGTGCTGCGATGAACATTGGGGTACACGTGTCTCTTTCCCTTCTGGTTTCCTCAGTGTGTATGCCCAGCAGTGGGATTGCTGGATCATAAGGCAGTTCTACTTCCAGTTTTGTAAGGAATCTCCACACTGTTCTCCATAGTGGCTGTACTAGTTTGCATTCCCACCAACAGTGTAAGAGGGTTCCCTTTTCTCCACACCCTCTCCAGCATGTATTATTTGTAGACTTTTGGATCGCAGCCATTCTGACTGGTGTGAAATGGTACCTCATAGTGGTTTTGATTTGCATTTCTCTGATAATGAGTGATGTTGAGCATCTTTTCATGTGTTTGTTAGGCATCTGTATGTCTTCTTTGGAGAAATGTCTATTTAGTTCTTTGGCCCAGTTTTTGATTGGGTCATTTATTTTTCTGGAGTTGAGCTGTAGGAGTTGCTTGTATATTTTTGAGATTAGTTGTTTGTCAGTTGCTTCATTTGCTATTATTTTCTCCCATTCTGAAGGCTGTCTTTTAGCCCAGAGATAAATCCACGCACATATGGACACCTTATCTTTGACAAAGGAGGCAAGAATATACAATGGATTAAAGACAATCTCTTTAACAAGTGGTGCTGGGAAGTCTGGTCAACCACTTGTAAAAGAATGAAACTAGAACACTTTCTAACACCATACACAAAATAAACTCAAAATGGATTAAAGATCTAAATGTAAGACCAGAAACTATAAAACTCCTAGAGGAGAACATAGGCAAAACACTCTCTGACATACATCACAGCAGGATCCTCTATGACCCACCTCCCAGAATATTGGAAATAAAAGCAAAAATAAACAAATGGGACCTAATTAACCCTAAAAGCTTCTGCACATCAAAGGAAATTATTTTTAAATAATGAGGAAATGTCATTTGATAAACTGCTTTGAATCCTCTTGTTTTGGTGTAATATCATTTCAGCATTTTCATTTAGGTAAACTTGTAATTCTAAAACTCAAAACTAGGTTTTCATGTAAGTAAATTAACATTATTTCATTTATTTTAAATATTCCTTTTGTGGAAATATGAGACAAGTATAATGTTCATATTTTTAATGAAATACATGTATGAAAAATCGCCAGTAATTTAGCCTGTGTATGGAAAATTCTTTTTGTTCTTTTAAATTTTCTGTAATATTTCTCGTTATTTTTTGTAATCTGTTTAAATTAGCCCTCTAGAACTCAAGTCCTAAATCACTTGTGATTCTAATGGAGTGATCCAGATCTTAGTGGAGTGCTTAGTCACTCAGTCATGTCCGACTCTCTGCTATCCCATGGAATGTAGCCTGCCAGGCTTCTCTGTCTGTGGGGATTCTCCAGGAAAGAATACTGGAGTGGCTTGCATGCCCTCCTCCAGAGGATTTTCCCGCACCAGGGATCGAGCCCAGGTCTCCCACATTGCAGGCAGATTCTTTACTGTCTGAGCCACCAGGGAAGCCCAAGAATACTGGAGTGGGTAGCCTATCCCTTTTCCAGCGGATCTTCCTGACCCAGGAATTGAACCAGTGTCTCCTGCATTGCAGGCTCATTCTTTACAAGAGCTACCAGGGAGTGGTGACAAGGAGATGAAGATAATTAAGCAAAAATTACCCATTAAAAGTGATCTGCCAGTGTTTTCCCTAGTGATATACCTGAGACCTTGAAGCACTTCATCATACCAAAAAAATGTATTTTTCCTCTGAAATGAAACTCACAGGTGTTAGGTCCTTAAAAATTATAGCTTTCTGAAGGCTTTGGTAAATATGTCTTCCTAGATCCTGAAGAATGGCATTACTGCTGCTGCTGCATCGCTTCAGTCGGGTCCGACTCTGTGCGACCCCATAGACGGCAGCCCACCAGGCTCCCCAATCCCTGGGATTGTCCAGGCAAGAACACTGGAGTGGGTTGCCATTTCCTTCTCCAATGCATGAAAGTGAAAAGTGAAAGTGAAGTTGCTCAGTCGTATCCGACTTTTAGCGACCCCATGGAGTGTAGCCCACCAGGTTCCTCCGTCCATGGGATATTCCAGGCAAGAGTACTGGAGTGGAGTGCCATTGCCTGGCACCCTCTAAATCTTAAACATGTCAAGAGACAAAGAAATATCCCTTAAGGAAAACATAATGTTGCTTTTTAAAGTTTTGCTTTACAGGGTGTATAGAGCTATAAAATATTATTTTACAAAAAAAATGATTCTGTCTTTACACTTGTACTTCAGTGCTATCAGAGCCTACTAATGTGACTATAAAAATGTAGGAAGGATAGGACTCATATATCACTGCTGTGTGTTTTTCTGAATTACACAGATTATACTAATTACACAGAAAGCAAAATGGTTTAGTTGGCAAGAGAGCCTGTGACCACTGCTTTCTTTATTTTTAAATAGTTTGGTTATTTCTGGAAGCTCCTCTGCACACACATTCTAGATCCCAGCTATATAGTATTTAGGGTGCCCCTAAAACTGCTCATTCTAAATAAAACACTGTATTGGCAAAAAGTTGTCTCTTAAATTTTGACTTTATACTATTGCTTCCCATCTTGCTCTAATGATTATAAAATACCTTTTTATACTCAGCCCCACTAAAAACATAATGACTGTGAATTATATCACATGTTACTAGTTAAGGAGGCCCAGGCATTTGAAATGGCTTTATCTAGAATTTCAAAAATGTGGAGCTCTGAGTATTGGAATTTTAGATATAATATCAGACTCAGGTGAAAGAAACCCTCCTTCAACATAATTCTACTACAAAGATGGCATTTATTCTATTTGCATTGAAGCTGACCTATCTGAAATCACTGTTCTAGCTATGCTGACGGAAGTTTTAAAACATACGGTTGCAGTCCTAACAGGAACATGTGGGAATGTTGAAGGACCATGGAGGAATAAGTGATTATAATCAATTTTATTTCTTAAAGGTGTTATAATTTCTCATGCCTTAAAAGAAATAGTTGAAAGAGAGGTCAGTTTTTGCTACATTTTCAGGTAGAATGCTGTATCTGAGAAAGTGTGTGTGTACACAGGCTAAAATGTAGAGTGGCAAGAAAAATGGCCTAGCTATTTTTATATTAAAAACACTTTTATGTCTATTCTTATATGCTCTTATAGTTTATGTAACATTGAATTTATGTGGAAGATGCAATTGGTATATATCACCTAGTAATATTTGGATGAAAGGTTCAGATTGCTCTGGATCATACTGAAGCCCAAGGATCTCAGCCATATCAAAAGCTCATTAGAGGGTCAGGCACTGTGAGTGGCACATACAGAAGTAGGTGAATCAGAATTGGGTGTTCCCACCATGACAGCTACTTTGAAAAATAAGAAAGACAATTAAGAAAGTATATGTAGAAATCAGCACAATAAAGTGTGTTCATTATACAACTAATGATTTAAAAGTTTTAATTATACATGTCAATGCTTCATTTATAAGGGTAGGGAATCATAAGCAGACTATTGTAGAAAACAGTTGTATAGGTTTCAGAAAAATAAACTTACAGTACTATAGTATAATATTCTATATAACTGGGAAATTCTGCTTTCCATAAAATGATTGATGTTTTCATACAAAAACTTTCAATGTAAATAATAATAATTTATATTTATTAAGGATTTAGGTTCTTCTCAAATATTATTTCATGTAAAATTTCAACAGAAACCTCATTTTACAAATGAGACAACTAAGAAGCAGAGAGAGTAGTAATTCTTCCAAGGTCACGGGACTTGTTGTGAAAGTGAAAGTCACTCAGTTGTATCTGACTCTTAGTGACCCCATGGGCTATACAGTCCATGGAATTCTCCAGGCCAGAATATTAGAGTGGATAGCCTTTCTCTTTTGCAGGGGATCTTCCCAACCCAGGGATTTAACCCAGGTCTCCCACATTGCAGGGGGATTCTTTACCAGCTGAGCCACAAGGAAAGCCCAAGAATACTCGTGTGGGTAGCTTATCCCTTCTCCAGTGGATCTTCCTGACCCAGGAACCAAACCGGGGTCTCCTGCATTGCAGGCAGATTCTTTACCAACTGAGCTATCAGGGAAGCCCCACATAACTTGCTGTTCAGTCACTAAGTCATGTCAGACTCTTTGTGACCCTGTGGACAGCAGCATACCAGGCTTCAATGTCCTTCACTATCTCCCAGAGATTGCTCAAACTCATGTCCACTATGTAGATGATGCCATCCAACCATCTCATCTGCTGTTACCTCTTCTCCTTCTTCCTTCAATCTTTCCCCGAATCAGGGTCTTTTCCAATGAGTTGGCTCTTCATATCAGGTGGCCAAAGTAGTGGAGTTTCGGCTTCAGCATCAATCCTTCCAGTGAATATTCAGGGTTGATTTCCTTTAGGATTGACTGGTTTGATCTCCTTGAAGTCCAAGGGACTCTCAAGAGTCTTCTTCAGCACCAAAATTTGAAAGCATCAATTATTCTGTGCTCAGCTTTCTTTGTGGTCCAACGCTCACACCAGTACATGACTAATGGAATAACCGTAGGTTTGACTGCACAGATCTTTGTTGGCAAAGTGATGTCTCTGCTTTTTAATACGCTTTCTAGGTTTTTATAGCTTTCCTTCCAAGGAGCAAGCATCTTTTAATTTCATGGCTGCACTAATATGCCTAATAGTTAAAAAATAAACACAATTTGCAGTATACCAACTAACTGTGGAGCCCCTTATCTAACTATGTACTATGGTATGTGGCCTCCTTGGAAAATAAATAGTTCTTCCTGACCAACCACTTAAAGTTTAAAAAAGAAAGAAGTCACTTCAGATGGAAAAAAAAATAAAATAAC
This sequence comes from Bos indicus x Bos taurus, assembly GCF_003369695.1. NCBI lineage: Eukaryota > Metazoa > Chordata > Mammalia > Artiodactyla > Bovidae > Bos > Bos indicus x Bos taurus. The sequence goes on from NC_040101.1 coordinate 45,254,329, forward strand.
AAAGTTAAACTCTAAAGTAAAAGTCTAAAAATGAACTGGATAGAGTCTGGTGCATTTCTGGTCTAATTAAATAAGAATTATATAAGAAAAACTGGGTTTTCTTAAATATATAAGTAAGAACAGATGTTTATTTACAATCAGCTTTAAATATTATCAAATGGGAAGTTAACCATTAGGTTATTATACATAATATGTGGGTTTAAATTTTCAGTTGTAATAACTTTGTAAAACAATCTGCCAAGTGCAGATTGCTTTGTGTTTTTTTGGCAGGCAATTTAGGGCTAAAAGAAACTCCTTAATATACAGCTTTTTTTGTATATTGATCAGCTCTATGGTCAGTAAGGAAATGAATAAAACTGTGAGAATATTGCCCTGTTTAATTTGAATGCAATTTTACTAACTTAAATCTCTGTTTGGCTTTGGGGATTTTTTTGAATGTGTGTATTTAAATGTGGATGTGACCTCACTTGTACATAGCTGACCAATTTTATTTGCTTTGGATCTTCTCTCTTTCAGACAAATACTTTGAAGTTTGTCTTTGGATGGAAGTTAGGGAGAGATGAAAATTTAAGAGAAGCAGCACTATGCGGTGAGCTTGGATTTCGATTATATCGTTTGATTAGATAATGAGGTCAGGGACCCACCAGTAAAGTATTGACTTCAGGGTGTCAAGACTGAGTCACTCCAGAGGTAGAATGTGGGGAACTCATTTGTTCTTCCTCTGAGTTTCATGTTCTTCATCCATCAACTGGGGAGGGAGGAGATTGATGTGAATGAGGTGATTTCTAAAGTCCCATTCCACTACACAGTTCTATTATTTTTTATCTGGCTCTGCCTTCTGAAGTTATTTTCCTTTTTACAAAGTGAGAATTGAGACTGCCTGAATCTTTACAGCTTACCTATAAGACTAACAACTAAGAATGCCTTCATCAATGTGAGTTTACTCTTTGTTTCAGGAAATTCTTACCCAGGTAGATAAGACTGTGAACAAGTAAATGTCTTATTTGCTGCAGTAGCTTATTAAAAATCAGTTTATACAAATAATAGACTACTCAAACAGTCTTCTTCTTAGGACAATAGTTGTTCATCTGCACAGCTTTGTTCTCATGACAACAAACAGATTGCTTTAACAGGCAAGCTGCAGTGGTTTGCCTATTCAGACTCATTTCAACATCCTCACCTTTCTATTTCAATCGAATCTTAAACCATTATTTTGTGAATTTTTGCCAAATTACATTTAGATACTCAGTGAAATGCCCATTCAAACTACTTGAGGTTAGTCCCCAAACTGTGTAAATATCAGTCCTGGATCCCCATCCCTTTAAAAATCAACAGATATTTTGTTCAGGTGGTGCTGCTGTTTATTGCAGAGATGATAAACCCAACATTACTTGAATTTTGAATTGCCCTTATAGGTCTTATTGGGGAGTTTGAAGTCAAAATTATTACCGTTTCTATTTTGTAGAAAATGCATGTGAAGTTGTCTTAAAAGAACACAGATAATCAGCACAGTGCTTGTAGAAATCTCTGATTCTTATTCCACTTCTTTTTGGGTATTGAATAGTTATCAATAAAGGTCCTTTATAATTTTTAATAGTTTTAATAGGAAAATCTTGATTTTAATGCAGTATTTGAGATAATTGGTTTTATATTGAAGCAAAAAAGACAAGGTGCTTTTTTAGCACCTTTGCTGAGGTGCTAAAATTCATGCCAGTTCTGTTAGCCAACACCAAGGCACTCATTGCTGACCAGCACAAGAGAAGACTCTACACATGGACATCATCAGAAGATCAACACCAAATTCAGATTGATTATATTCTTTGCAGCCAGAGATGCAGAAGCTCTATACAGTCAGAAAAAACAAGACCGGGAGCTGACTATGGCTCAGATCATGAACTTCTTATTGCCAAATTCAGACTTAAATTGAAGAAAGTAGGGAAAACCACTAGACCATTCAGGTATGATCAAAATCAAATCCCTAACGATTACACAGTGGAAGTGAGAAATAGATTTAAGGAACTAGATCTGATAGAGTGCCTGATGAACTATGGACGGAGGTTCATGACATTGTACAGGAGAGAGGGAGCAAGACCATCCCCAAGAAAAAAGAAATTTAAAAAAGCAAAATGGCTGTCAGAGGAGGCCTTACAAATAGCTGTGAAAAGAAGAGAAGCAAAAAGCAAAGGAGAAAAGGAAACATATACCCATATGAGTACAGAGTTCCAAAGAATAGCAAGGAGAGATAAGAAAGCCTTCCTCAGTGATCAGTGCAGATAAATAGAGGAAAACAATAGAATGGGAAAGACCAGAGATCTCTTCAAGAAAACTAGAGATTCCAAGGGAGCATTTCATGCAAAGATGGGCTCAATAATAGATAGAAATGGTATGGACATAACAGAAGCAAAAGATATTCAGAAGAGGTGGCAAGAATACACAGAAGAACTGTACAAAAAAAATCTTCATGACCCAGATAATCACGATGGTGTGATCACTCACCTAGAGCCAGACATCTTGCAATGTGAAGTCAAGTGGGCCTCAGAAAGCATCACTATGAACAAAGCTAGTGGAGGTGATGGAATTCCAGTTGAGCTATTTCAAATCCTGAAAGATGATGCTGTGAAAGTGCTGCACTCAATATGCAAGCAAATCTGGAAAACTTAGCAGCGGCCACAGGACTGGAAAAGGTGAGTTTTCATTAAAATCCCAAAGAAAGGCAATGCCAAAGAATGCTCAAACTACTGCACAATGGCACTCATCTCACACACTAGTAAAGTAATGCTCAAAATTCTCCAAGCCAGGCTTCCACAATCCATGAACTGTGAACTTCCAGATATTCAAGCTGGGTTTAGAAAAGGCAGAGGAACCAGAGATCAAATTGCCAACATCCGCTGCATCATGGAAAAAGCAAGAAATTTTCAGAAAAACATCTATTTCTACTTTATTGAGTATGGCAAAGCTTTTGACTGTGTGGATCACAATAAACTGTGGAAAATTTTGAAAGAGATGGGAATACCAGACCACCAGACTTGCCTCTTGAGAAATCTATATTCAGGTCAGGAAGCAACAGTTAGAACTGGACATGCAACAGCAGACTGGTTCCAAACAGGAAAAGGAGTATGTCAAGGTTGTATATGGTCACCCTGCTTATTTACCTTATATGCAAAATACATCATGAGAAATATTGGGCTGGATGAAGCACAAGCTGGAATCAAAATTGCTGGGAGAAATATCAGTAACCTCAGATATACAGATGACACCACCCTTATGGCAGACAAAGAAGAAGAACTAAAGAGTCTCTTGATGAAAGTGAAAGAGGAGAGTTAAAAAGTTGGCTTAAAGCTCAACATTCAGAAAACCAAGATGATGGCATCTGGTCCCATCACTTCATGGCAAATAGATGGAGAAACAGTGGATACAGTGGCAGACTTTATTTCTGAGGGCTCCAAAATCACTGCCGATGGTGACTGCAGCCATGAAATTAAAATAGCTTACTCCTTGGAAGGAAAGTTATGACCGACTTAGACAGCATATTAAAAAGCAGAGACATTACTTTGCCAACAAACGTCTATCTAGTCAAGTCTATGGATTTTCCAGTAGTTATGTATGGATGTGAGAGTTGGACTATAAAGAAAGCTGAGCGCTGAAGAATTGATGATTTTGAACTGTGGTGTTGGAAAAGACTCTTGAGAGTTCCTTGGACTGCAAGGAATTCTAACCAGTCCCTCCTAAAGGAGATCAGTCCTGGGTGTTCATTGGAAGGACTGATGCTGAAGCTGCAACTCCAATACTTTGGCCACCCCATGCAAAGAGTTGACTCATTGGAAAAGACCCTGATGCTGGGAGGGATTGGTGGCAGGAGGAGAAGGGGACGACAGAGGATGAGATGGCTGGATGGCATCACCGACTCGATGGACATGAGTTTAGTAACCTCCAGGAGTTGGTGATGGACAGGGAGGCCTGGCGTGCTGCAGTCTATGGGGTGGCAAAGAGTCGGACACGACTGAATGACTAAAGTGAACTGAAGGCACTCAGTTGATATCCTGACCACTAGGTATAGGTATGATTCTAAATTCTATATAAATGTCATCTAATTTGATCCTCATAAGTGAATATGAGATGTATCCTATAATGTTCTGACTTTGCTGATGACAGAACTGATAATCAGAAAGAGTTAGTACCAGTAAAATATGAAAGACCCAGAACTCATACCAGGACGTCAATACCCAGAGTCTATGTTAATAGCACTACTCTGTGCTGCCTCATCTAGTTTTCAATCATACAGAACTTTTCATTGAAAAGTTCCAGATGCCATTATTTCCAGCCTCTAACCTTGCCCACTCCATGCTGCGTATCATATTGAATGTCAGTGCTTAGCAAGACTTTACTATTACTCAATAGCAGTGAGTTGTAACAAAAATATCTTGACATTAATAAGTAATCATATTTTCTACTAATTACTATTTTATTTGGATCTGTTTTTAATTCTTTCGAAACAGCTGCTTCTCTGAATTTGCAGCTCTTACTTATATGGAAAACATGTTTTGAAAACTGTTACTGTAGTTTGGCTTTGCGTCAAGCCAATAAAAATTATCCATTTAGGAATGAATCACTAATGAGTGTAGTGTGGATAATTTTTATTTTCTTAATGTTAAGCCAAAGTATCATAACGATTTTCAAAACATGCTTTCCATAAAATTTAGAGCTGCAAATTAACAATGAGTGAGTGTAGAAGTCTGGAAAGATATTAGGATAGAAGACAGAGCTATAAATCTAGAAAGTAGGGTTCAATAAGTTCCACAGTTTATTTGATTTTATTCTTATGTCCATGTTTATATGATTCCATGATTTTAGAACTTGATTTTTTTCCTCTTGTTAGTAAACTGTGTTTTTACCTCTAGACATACCAAGCAGGCTCAAGTAAGATTTTTTAAAATAATTTTCTTTTAATATTTATTTGTTTATTTTGGCTGTTGGGTCTTCCTTGCTGTGTGGTTTTCTCTAGTTGTGGGGCATGGGGGCTACTCTCTAGCTGTGGTACATGCGCTTCTCACTGCAGTGGCTTCTCCTCATGGAGCACAGACTCCAGCCCACACAGGCTTCAGTGGTTGCAGCAGGTGGGCTCAGCAGTTGTGGTTCCTGGGTTCTAGAGCACAGACTCATGGTTGTGGTGCAGGGGCTTAATTTGCTCCACAGCATGTGAGCTCTTCCTGGATCAGCAATCAAACCTGTGTCTCCTTCATTGGCAGATGGAGTTTTTAGCACTGAGCCACCAGGGAAGCCCAATATATTTTATATCTTTTTTTTAAATTGCATTTTACTGACTGGGTAATTAAATTAGGGAAAATAACAGGACTTAGTTTTTAGCTGAGCTGTATTATTTTAAATTAATTTTGGTCCTGCAGATTTAGACCAAATCTTGTTTCCTGCCAATTGTTTTGACTTCTTTTCTATTTGATTTATTACATTCTTGAATTGACTTTTTTTTCTTTTGTCAGTTGAATGCACTCTGCTCTGATCCTTTATTTCTCAGAAATATTTCAGTATATGACAACTGGAAAAATAAGGTGATAATTTATATCCATCAGCTATACCTCAGAATTTTACTACCATTGTTTTCCCCATACATCACACAGCCACATTATTACTGATGTACAGCCTGGCACTAACAGTATTCCTGAATCCTTGGGTTTGCTCCCGTTCTTTAATTTCTCTGAACATTAATGACTCTATCTTCACTGCCTATTATGTCCTTTTGTTTGTGACCATTTGAGCATGAATGTGGTCAATTTGCTGAGGTGAAATTTAAAACTCCAACAAAAAAGAGAAGCTTGAAGACACTGATTCTGGTTCGTAGATCTTTATTTTCTGTCTCTGCTGTAAAAATGGTTAGGGAAGAAGTCCTAATTTTTCTATACAATTTTATCTGAAAAGCTCAAAAATAAACCTTGAATATACTCATTATAAGTATCTACAAAGCATCAAGAATGGATTCCTCTCATTCATTCAGCATCTGATAACCCACTGTGGGGCTCACTATGGCTCAGTGGTTGAGTGGGTGCACTCTGTGCCTAGTTGCCTGGATCCTTACCCTGCTCCTTACCCTGACTTGGTAAGTAACCTTAGGTGTTGAGAACATCAGTTTCTTATTCTGTAAAATGGGGAAATATGATTTCCAGCCTCATAAAATTAAATGAGCTAATTCATATAATATACTCAAATGGTACCTAGCATGCCCTCAGTACTAAGTAAGTGTTAGATGTTATTTGTTATATGTTATTTCAAAAGCAAGAAGCTAACAATAGGAAGAATTCAAAATTTCTTGGAAATAAAATTTATCTTCCAGTATTTGATGTTTATGTACAAATAATTTTAAAAAAATTAATATGATCATGATGTGACTGGCAGATTAGCTTGACCCTCTGCTAATCCAGGGTATTAATTCAGTGCTTTGTCATATTCCTTTTTCCCCATCCCACATCAGATTGCCAAAGCAATAGTGACTAATGTGGATTCTGCTCACTTTCCTGAGGAGACGGAGAAGAAAGTTATCTGTCATATTTATATAAGACGATTTAAACTTCTTGCTTGGTCACTTGTCCCCTCTCTCATGTCTGTCCCTTTAGCCATACACAATCCCTTGTAGAGCTTGTGGACTTTCACAAGGCATTTTCTATTCCAGACCAATCTAGCTTTTGCACATAGCAAAGCAACATCACAGCAGTTGGTCAAACTGTTTCCTCTTGTTGTGTATTTCAAGTGTGGGGTGTCTTAGAAATACTTAATAATCAGACAATCCTTCACTCAAGATTTTCAGGTCAAATGGACAATGGCTTGGAGTTGATAAGTTCCACCCAAAGCCCACAGGCATTTTGACCCTTAAAATTTATCTTTTTTCTTTGCTGGTTTATGGTTTGGTCATGTTAACGCCTTATCATAAATTATGGTGTGCTAGTTGTCAAGAATCTGCCTGCCAACCCAGGAAATGTAAGAGATGCAAGTTCAATTCCTGGAATGAAGATCCTCTGGAGGAGGGCATGACAACCCACTCCAGTATTCAGGCCTGGAGAATCCCATGGGCAGAGGAGCCTGGCAGGCTACAGACTATGGGGATGCAAAGAGTCAGACATGGCTGAAGTGACTTAGAAGCAGCAGCCTAAATTATGATAGCTATAAAGATCCTATCCCTAAATGCTTTATACACTCATAGTCATACCTTGATATGAGTTCTACAACTGACTTGACTTGGTTTATAATTTGGCTAAAGTTCAGTTCAGTTCAGTCGCTCAGTGTTGGGATCCTTTAATGGACCTGGACCTGGCAGTCCGGAGTTGACGATAAAAAAGTGAAAGAGAGAGAGCCGGAGGGAGGGAGAGAGAGAGAGAGGAAGAAAGAAGACACGGGGACCCAAGCTCTGATGGAGCAAAGGTGCTTTAATGATCTCTCTGTGAGTATATATAGGCTGTTGTACAAGAAATTTCTTTCGACAATGATAAAGATCAGAAAACCAAACATATAGCAACCGTTACCAAGGGAACAAGGGATTAATAATGGTCAGAAGGTCAGGAGACAATCCATATCTCAAGAAAGGGGATTGAGACTAAGCAGTTTTGTTGTAAAGAGAATGTTTACTGAAGGAGATTCAAGCCTGTCTCACATAATGACCTCAGTCCTGGGAGCAGCTTGCTGTTCCACTAGTTTCTGATAGCAGAAACTGATAAGGAACAGAGGATTTAAGAGAAACAGCACGTAGGAATCCTCCTGTTAAACATTCCCTGATAATTCCCCCTTATTTACTCACAATATTTGTAAAAAGGGTTAGACCATTAGAGTGTGTTTAGTTTTAGCAATTTTTGCATGAAGGCAACAGTAGAAGACAAATATAATTGTTAAGACAATCACCAAAATTACAGTTCCAGACCCGATGTTGTGAGTAATGCTTTGAAACCATCTGCGTGGGTCTAGCCCAGATAATTGATCAGCTAGTTGTTCAGCTAAAGTTTTCAAATTAGTGAAAGAGGGTAGATTTTTAGAAAAGGTTTCAAAGATTTCTCTTTTTTAATAATTGTACATTCAGAGAGGCATTATCATGTATGTTTTGTAAATGAAATTTGTTTCCAGTTGTAGGCACTATTATTGAATTGAACAGGAGTAACACAAAATTGAGTAGAATTCCAATCACATTTTAGCATCACTTGTTTTTGTACATCTGTTAACTGATTTCCCACCCATTTCATGGCTGTTTTTAGTTTCTGTATTTCATCTTGAATATCCTCATCTGTCTGAGCCTGAGTGGCCTACATAGTATGAGCATCTTTAGTCCAATTTTGGATAAAATTATGTGTTTGAATTGAGATTTGTAAAGTAATGCCAGTGACGGCAGCAGAGGTGCAAATAGCTATTAATCCCAAAATGCCAAAAATCAGCCATCCAATGAATCGTTTAGATTGCCAGAGCAATTTAGTAAGTAACCAGGGAGCAAGTCCAGCCATGGGACTTGCAGGCTTTCCAGGGCCACTGGAGATTTATTGGTAACCACAGATTATGTTGAGATCAAAAGGGATTCATTTCTTAAGGAAACAGAAGAGTTAAGACAAGCATATAATTTGCAATTTATACAAGTTACAGAACTTGTTAAAGTCTTATTGAATTTTAAATTTCTTATAGCTACAACAAAAGGGAGTGGAACACAGACTTGTATGAAATATGATTGATTATAGTGAAAGAAATATTACTATGATTAAGATTGGTCCCTGTGAAATGTCCAGTCCAAGTCTCAAGTTCTTTGGTGTTCACAGCAAGTTTCCAGATGTCTCATTGTTTAGGCCCAATCTGTTTATCAAGGACGATTTGAAGATGAGGTGGGGGCCATTCCATCATCAAGCCATCTAAGAAGTCCTTTGTCATGGTAATGTTCCATTGACGTGTTAGTAACCTTTTATGTTATTTGAGTAGTATAGTCACACATAGAGCTATTAATATCATCTGAGCAGTTAGATATCCACATATCTAACCCACATATCATGAGGTCCCCAAGCAACAATGGTGTAATTGGCCATAAACATTAATTTCCCTTATTTGGCTTGACACTTGTCTCAATAAATAGGAGTACATTTAAAGTCTTTATAAGTAAACCCCATACATTTTAATGAGCTTTGGTAGTATTGACATGGTTTTTATAAAAGGACAGGGCAGTAAACAGTCCAAGCAATGTGTGGAAGTTCCTTTTTTGGAGGCAGGATGAAAGCCCATGTTTGTCGATTAACATTAATATATAATTTTATTGGGCCCATGCATAAAAGAAGGATTTCATAGCCTAGAGAAATGTTAATTAGTCTTCCTTCTTCTTCAGGATCAGAGGGCCCCTCCAAACTCCAAGGAGGGGGCATATGTGTTGAGTCATTAGTGGATACGATTGGTCCTATATCTGTCCATTCTATAACCTATAATAAAAGAGGGGGGGGTAGGTATATAAGCCCAATAAGTGTGATCAATCAAGTCAGTCTGAGCAGGGGAAGCAAAAGCAAGCAAAGCAAGCATAGCGACAAAGATATTTTCAGGATTCTGAGGCATTCCCTGTTGAGAAATCAGATTTTCAGTTTGATTAGTAAGGGTTTTTATCTGTCCCCAAGTAGGGAGATCATGAGGTCGATGACGTCGAGTGCGGCACTTTTCGGAAACTTTTAAAGCCGCCATGGCTTGTACTGGAATTTCTTTCTCATGGGGTTTTTGTTGTTTCATCTCTAGTTTGAATGCTGGGGGGCCCCTTAGGTTGAATCTTCTGAAGAGGAAGCCATTTGACTTTGTTGGATCCATCTGGAGAAATAGAAGCATATCCCTTTCCCTGTAAGATTAGTTTCTTAGCTTTCCATTGATTAGTTAACCCATCTTGATACCAAATGGGCAAAGGAACAGAGGTGTCCTTCAATGTCTCAAAATGTTTTTTTGTTTTTGTCAAAATATCTCCTTGTGGTAAGTTTAAAAAATTTAAAATAAATAAAGGTATATTAGCAATAGTTATAGAAAGACAGGAAAGCGATAATGATGAAAACATTTCTAGGAAATATTTTAGTTCAAAAAAAATCATCTAGAGATCTATTTTGGGACTGGTATTTGGTTGTGGTTTTGAATTAATAGGTTGATTTCTTCCTCATTCAGTACATACATTTTTCTTGACATAAAAAGAAATGGGATCTGACTGTGTTTTAAATGGTTTCTGTTTTTTAGGGCAAAGGATTAGGAGCAAACAGTCAAACATTTTTTCCTAAGTGAAATTACTGAAAAGCTGATGCAGAACAAGTTGACAAATGAAACGTTGTTCACATCCAAATACCTGACCTTGTCCCTGGAAAAGAAATGCAGCCTGGCAGCCGTTGAATCTCTCTGTTCAGTGTGTTATGGAAGATGATTGTACTTTCAAGACGGACCTGAAAAGAAGATGATTTTGCACTTTTGATACTCTTAGGAACAAATAACTTATTTGGCAAATGGTGTCTTTTTAATATTGGTTTTGTTTTGTATTGTGAAACAGGCACTGAAGTTGATGTTATTTTGTTTTAAGAATCTTACAGACTAGAAACAGAAATAAAGCTATATTAACAGTAGTTATAGGCTTAAAGAATATATTGTGTTAAAATCTAGTAAAGTTTGCTCTGGATAAGGAAGATAAAAGTGTTCATGTATATTTCCTCTTATTTAATTTTTTATTTGTAGCTTCAGTGTGTAATGCATTTGTTTAATTGTGTTTTGTGTTTGTGGATTATAAGGAATGTTTGTAATCTCTTTACTAGAGACAGAATGTAAAAATAGTTTGAACTGATTAGAAATATAGGCAGACCATTGTCTGTTTTTATAGAATTCAGTTCAGTTCAGTTCAGTTGCTCAGTCGTGTCTGACTCTTTGCGACCCCATGAATCACAGCACACCAGGCCGCCCTGTCCATCACCAACTCCCGGAGTTCACTCAAACTCATGTCCATTGAGTCGGTGATGCCATCCAGCCATCTCATCCTCTGTCGTCCCCTTCTCCTCCTGCCCCCCAATCCATCCCAGCATCAGGGTCTTTTCCAATGAGGCAACTCTTCGCATGAGGTGGCCAAAGTACTGGAGTTTCAGCTTCAGCATCAGTTCTTCCAATGAAGAATGAAGTGTTCTCATTATTGCAAAGTAAGTTAATAGGTGGATTATAATATGTTGAGTAGTTTCACCTTGGAGAAGTGTGGCCCATATAAAAGAAGAATTTGTATCAATCGAGACACATAAGAAGGAAGAGGAAGAAAGTTCAGGGCAATGAGTTATATCCATTTGCCATAAAATTTTCTTTCATTTGTTATAAACCTTTTTTATATATTTTTGTATTCATCATTTTATTTGCCATTCCTTATATCTTGTTATTAAAAGCATATATCTTACTTTTCTTTAGCAATTATGAAGTCTTTTGTATGTTAGTATTTTATAGATTGGTGACTATATTTATTATATATTAAAATATATATTTATCTCTATATATATATATTTGTATATTTTTTAATAGTTTAAAATCTCTTTAGTTTTTCTGTAAGAAAAACTTTTTGTAAGAGGAAGTTAGTGTTCAGTAATTAATGTTTTAAAATCTTACTTCATTTGGAAATGACCTAGCTATTTAATAAATTTTTATCATTTAGTTTATAATTTCTAAAATATAATTATTTGTAATGGAGCTTATCTAAAACTTTTCATCTTATTTATATATATATATATATATATATATATATATATATATATATATATATACTGGAGAAGGCAATGGCAACCCACTCCAGTACTCTTGCCTGGAAAATCCCATGAACGGAGGGGCCTGGTAGGCTGCAGTCCATGGAGTCGCTAAGAGTCGGACCCGACTGAGCGACTTCACTTTCACTTTTCACTTTCATGCATTGGAGAAGGAAATGGCAACCAACTCCAGTGTCCTTGCCTGGAGAATCCCAGGGACGGGGAGCCTGGTGGGCTGCCGTTTATAGGGTCGCACAAAGTTGCATACGACTAAAGCGACTTAGCAGCATATATATATATAGAGAGAGAGAGAGAGAGAGAGAGAGAGAGAGAGAGTGAGAGAGAGAGAGTTACCTTTTTGTTGACAAATTTAGTTTACCTTAAATCTAGGCATAATGAAAGCATTACATAGTGTTCATGATTTAAGACACGTCTTAATTAGATTAGCAATTATATTTAAATTATATATTTATATTTAAATAAACATTAATATTGAATATTTTTCAGTTCATGTGAACTTGAATTTAAATAGAGCTCATTAACTTCATATTATCCAAAAACAAAGACATACATTGAGGCATAGATAATTTTAGATAGACAGACAGACATAGTTTTCCACTTGAAATTTAAAATATCTTTTTTTTTTTTTGAGTTCCACCAATTTGTTTATCGATATTTCTCCTGGAAATCTTGATTCCAGCTTGTGCTTCTTCTAACCCAGCATTTCTCATGATGTACTCTGCGTAGAAGTTAAATAAGATGGTGACTGCAGCCATGAAATTAAAAGACGTTTACTCCTTGGAAGGAAAGTTATGACCAACCTAGATAGCATATTGAAAAGCAGAGACATTACTTTGCCAACAAAGGTCCATCTAGTCAAGGCTATGGTTTTTCCAGTGGTCATGTATGGATGTGAGAGTTGGGCTGTGAAGAAAGCTGAGCACCAAAGAATTGATGCTTTTGAACTGTGGTGTTGGAGAAGACTCTTGAGAGTCCCCTGGACTGCAAGGAGATCCAACCAGTCCATTCTGAAGGAGATCAGCCCTAGGATTTCTTTGGAAGGAATGATGCTAAAGCTGAAACTCCAATACTTTGGCCACCTGACGCAAAGAGTTAACTCATTGGAAAAGACTCTGATGCTGGGAAGGATTGGGGGCAGGAGGAGAAGGGGACGACAGAGGATGAGATGGCTGGATGGCATCACTGACTCGATGGACGTGAGTCTGAGTGAACTCCGGGAGTTGGTGATGGTCAGGGAGGCCTGGTGTGCTGTGATTCATGGGGTCGCAAAGAGTCGGACACGACTGAGTGACTGAACTGAACTGAATTTGTTTATGGCTGGAGTCCTAGATAGAGTGGGCTGTGTATCCCAAGGACATAATAAGAGTTAACTTTAGGTTATTTCCTTAGGCCTATTTTTGTTTCCCAGGCAGAATTGGAGTTCCAAAAAAGTATTTTAACAAGTTAACCTTTTCCTAACTGCATGTGTAAGAAGAATCGGTTTTGCAATTACAAAAAAGATTTTATTTTAATCAGTTTCCTCTAGAGTCTAAAGAATATCATGGCCATTCAGTGTCAAAAAATATCATTTCTCCTTTTTGTAGTTACAGTATATTATTAATGATATATGCATGAGGGAATTGTTGTCACATTGGATGTAAAGTCTTGGATACAAAATTTTGACAAATAATAGGACTGTTAAGCATGCCTTGAGATAACACAGTCTATTGAAATCTTTTATGAGGCCCGATTTGATTAGGATAAGGGAGAGAGAAAGTGAATCTCTCCCGGTCTAAAGGGTGTAAAGGTATATTAAAAAAGCAACCCTGTGAATCAGTAATAATAATGTGCCAATTTCGAGAATAGTAGTAGGTAATGGGATCCCTGGTTGTAATGCACCCATAGGTTTCATAGATGCATTAACTTTTCTAAGGTCTGTTAAGATGCCATTTGTTAGATTTCTTTTTTAGGAGAGCAAGATTCCTCAATAAGTTTTAATTCTAATTGTGCATCTATAAGTTCTTTAGTAGCCTGTAATTTTTCTTTCATAAGGGGCCGTTGCTCTGTTCAAATAAGCTTGTCATTCTTCCAAGTTATTTTAATAATTGCTTTGTTTGTTAAATGAGCAGTGGCCCTTAGGGAAAATGTGGAATGTATATCTGAGTTTGCCATAGTTGTGCCCGACTCTTTGTGATCCCGTGAGCTACAGCATGCCAGGCCTTCCTGTCCATCACCAGCTCCCGGAGTTTACTCAAACACATGTCCCTTAAGTCAGTGATGCCATCCAACCATCTCATCCTCTGTTGTCGCCTTCTCCTCCCTGCTTCAATCTTTCCCAGCATCAGGGCCTTTACAAATGAGTCAATTCTTTGCATCAGGTGGCCAAAGTATTGGAGTTTCAGCTTCAACATCAGTCCTTTCAGTGAATATTCAGGACTGATTTCCTTTAGGATCGACTAGTTGGATCTTCTATACAATCAAACTTACTATTGACTTTGTATGAACATTCCTTTAAAAACCACTCAGTTTTCTTGAACTCCAGTTTCTTATAGTAATCAGTTAGTATCCTTGGTTATTAGACTTAATCACTAGCTACTTTTTAGATAGAAAACGAAACTAAGCCCAGACATATCGAAGTCTAAAACATTTTAACACCATATACATAGAGCTAAAGATTACAGTTACCACATAAACAACACTATGGAACCTTTTATAGAAGCTAGGCCCTAATCAAACTTTTACAGAAATAGAGCTGGAGAACAGATGAAGTATATTCAGAGGCTCTCTCATTTTTATGAATCTTGTAAGAAAGACTCACTATCTAGCTTGAATTGTTTTTTTTTTTTTTAATATCTAACCAATGATATCCCATGTACATATTTGATCACCTGACACTGCAATGCACTTTTGATGAATTATTGCAAGCTATTATAATACTATTCAATAAAGCAGGGTTATTTTAACCTTAAAATGACTGATTGGTTCATAATGATGGTACTCATTTTTCAATATAGAAAATTAGCTGCTACCCACAGTTCGATAGGGGTTTTCCCTGGTGTTCAGATGGTAAAGAATCTGCCTTCAACGCGGGAGACACAGGTTGGATCCCTGGGTTGGGAAGATCCCCTAGAGAAGGGAATGGCTACCACTCCATTATTCTTGCCTGGAGACTTCCAAGGACAGAGGAGCCTGGTGGGTTACAGTCCATGGGGTTGCAAAGAGTTGGACATAACTGAATGACTAATACACACATACAACTAGATAGAGGGGGGTTACCAGTATGCAGGACAGTTCCTGATATAATCTAGGGTATATTTTGGCTCTCATATTCTTATCTTTGGAAAAGAAAAGTTTTACATTTTTTTAATTGAAGAATAATAGAAAATGGGCACATAATTTAATTGCAATAATTTTAATACCTAGAGGGGAATGTTCTGCTTTCTTTTATCCTGAAGTCTCTGAATTTCATGTTTTACAAATGGCATGAAAAATTAGGATAATATATGTCAGAAAATTGAAAGAGTACTAACAATGTTACTAAACCATAGAACTTGCTTTCTGAGAGTTTCATGATTTTAGACATGTTGCAATTTAAATGGAGAAGGAAATGGCAACCCACTCCAGTGTTCTTCCTGGAGAATCCCAGGGACGGAGGAGCCTAGTAGGCTGCCGTCTGTGGGGTCACACAGAGTCGGACACGACTGAAGTGACTTAGCAGCAGTAGCAGCAGCAATTTAAAATAAAATTTCTCTCAATATAATATTGGCCATTTGAGGTGCAAATTATGTTGCCTTAGGGAGAAAGTTTTGTACTTTCCATTTTCCACCTTTTTAATATCACTAGAGTTACTAAAAATAAATGAAAAAATTAAAAGGAGTCATAAAACATGGTAATTTGGTCAATATTACTATATTTTATGGAGCCTCTTTATATTGAAGAAATAGGTTTGTTTTTAATTGAACTAATTAACTTATGACACTTGGTTTAGAAGTGAATTACAAACTCTTGTAATCTTTATCAGTATTTTTCTGTTTCAAGTCTCATGTATGTGATCTCAAATGCTGTTGCATAACCTCTGACCCATGCAAAGATCCAAACAGCTAACTTTCCAATATAAGGAACAAGAAAATCTGATTCTTAAGGAGATTGGAAAGACTCCCATCAGAAAGTTTACTCATAGCAATTATATAAGGAAGTGGGGAGAGACACCTTTCATTTAAAGGCAAATAACATGTGAATTTGGAGAAGGAAATGGCAACCCACTCCAGTATTCTTGCCTGGAGAATCCCATGGATGGAGGAGCCTGGTGGGCTACAGTCCATGGGTTCACAAAGAATTGGAATATACCAGCAAACTACTGAACTGAAAGTTTAAATGGCAGAATTTTATATGTTATGTGAATAAAATATCCATAAAGCTGTTAAATAATTTAAAAACTAACCATAATGAGTTATACTTGTGTGCCTCTATTAAACAATAATATATCAGACATAATTTTATATCCTTATGTTAAAAGATAATATATCAGATATACTTTTATATCCTTATATTAAACAATATGAAACTAGATAACAGTAACTTAGATACCTCTTCCAAGAAACATCTGTTCCTGTAACATAACACTGTGAACTAACTAAAACAACTTTGTTTAAAGTTTGTATTATAAAGGCATGCTTAACAGTTTGCTCTTTAATACTTGTTTCCAGATCTTTATCTCACTCTGTCTACCAGTCAAGAGCTGTCTTTGTTATCAATTGTGCCTCATCAAAACTAGGTCCCTATCTTGCAAGACTTGCCTTAATTTCAGTCATATCAAGCCTTAAGACTCTTTAAATAGTCTTCACTAGTTTCCTCATTTTGATATAATACAGGACACAATCAATCTGATTAGGTCTATTAAATCATATTAAGTCTATTAAATCATATTAAGTCTATTAAACTTAATTTTACTTGACTGAGAAGATTTTAGGGTGATCTGAGGAGTCATTTGTCACAGGTCACCCAGAATTAATATCTGTAAGTAAGAAGAGAGAATAAGAATTAGTTATATCACTTGATATTGCAATACTTAGCTTATACCCTTATCATATATTCTTTGAAATTACATTTACTTTCTAATCTGAAATCTAAGTTAAATAAATAAATATCTAGTCAATAAAATTTATTGGCTATTCCTAAACTAACTTCAACAAATAGCTAGAATATTTATGATGTTGTGCATAATATGAATCATTGCTATATATATGTTCCATTACTTAAATTACATTAATATAATTAATACATACAATGGATTACATTAGTGTAATAGCCCATTACTGTAAAAAATGTCTTCTACCCACTACCATATTAAATTTGAATTTTATATACAGAGTAAAAATTTATGATTTATTGTTCCTACAAGACCATTTTACTAGAGTACATGTTCGAATAATAAATATTATGTCTGTAGAATTTTTCAGAGAATGAAGTGACTGTGAATTATAAGCCTGAACTCTTTGGATTATATAGCTATTTAACATTCTAAATATAAGCACTGAAATCACAAACCTTTAGGTATCTTTTAAATCTAGAATTATTAGGTCTTATCAGTGTTCTATTTTTTTAACAGTTTGTGTCATTTCCAACTTGAGTTAATTTATATTCTGAAACCACAACCACATCAATATCTGAGATGTACTGAGGAGTTTCTTAGTTTCACTTTTTAAATCTTGGATAGAAGACTTATATTTGTAGTGATAATTTTAGAAAACATATTCTTTGCATTTTGAAGATCAGTATTCTTTTATAATGTATTCTGAAATATGCATGTGATGCTAAATGAAGTATTCCAAATATGCCAGTACTCTTTACCCACTATGCTTCCAGACATAGAAGAAAAAATGGTAGATTTATTTTTTAGATTGAAAAGCTAATAGCTCATAGATTCAAATTAATTTCATTTACTTGAATAAAATCATGCTGGTACTGATGACATAGGTGAATTAGCTGGACTTGAAGACAGTGGTGGAAACTCAAACATGCAGTTTTGAGGTTCAAGTACAAAAGGAGTAAAAAAAGTTGACTACTCTCTTCTCATTTCATCTAAAATAGGGTGATGTCTAATGGGGAATATTATAGGAGAACAGAAGCCTATATGAGGCAGCCTGGAGTGGAAAGTCCAATGGGAAGAAACTTAGGTCTCAAAAGGTGATCCTTGGACAGACGGTATTGAAATTACCTGAAATCTTGTTAAAAATGGACAGTCTCACCCCAGACATAACAATCAAAATCTGTAGGTAATTCAAGTGCACATTTAAGTTTATAAAGAACTGTGTTCAGTTCAGTTCAGTTCAGTCTCTCAGTTGTGTCTGACTCTTTGTGACCCCATGAATCACAGCACTCCAGGCCTCCGTGTCCATCACCAACTCCCGGAGTTTACCCAAACTCATGTCCATCGCGTCGGTGATGCCATCCAGCCATCTCATCCTCTGGTGTCCCCTTCTCCTCCTCCCCCCAGTCCCTTCCAGCATCAGGTCTTTTCCAATGAGTTAACTCTTCGCATGAGGTGGCCAAAGTATTGGAGTTTCAGCTTTAGCATCAGTCCTTCCAATGAACACCCAGGACTGATCTCCTTTAGGATGGACTGGTTGGATCTCCTTGCAGTCCAAGGGACTCTCAAGAGTCTTTTCCAACACCACAGGTCAAAAGCATCAATTCTTTAGTGCTCAGCTTTCTTTACAGTCCAACTCTCACATCCATACATGACCACTGGAAAAACTTGACTAGACATTCAAGTTGACTTGCCTTGACTTGCCTTGACTAGACAGACCTTTGTTGGCAAAGTAGTATCTCTGCTTTTCAATATACTATCTAGGTTGGTCATAACTTTTCTTCCAAAGAGTAAGTGTCTTTTAATTTCATGGCTGCAATCACCATCTGCAATGATTTTGGAGCCCAGAAAAATAAAGTCTGACACTGTTTCCACTGTTTCCCCATCTATTTCCCATGAAGTGATGGGACCAGATGCCACGATCTTCGTTTTCTGAATGTTGAGCTTTAAGCCAACTTTTTCACTCTCCTCTTTCACTTTCATCAAGAGGCTTTTTAGTTCCTCTTCACTTTCTGCCATAAGGGTGGTGTCATCTGCATATCTGAGGTTATTGGTATTTCTCCGGGCAATCTTGATTCCAGCTTGTGCTTGTTCCAGCCCAGCGTTTCTCATGATGTACTCTGCATATAAGTTAAATAAGCAGGGTGACAATATACAGCCTTGACGTACTCTTTTTCCTATTTGGAACCAGTCTTTGTTCCATGTCCAGTTCATCATTCAGTTCAGTTCAGTCACTCAGTTATGTCCGACTCTTCACGACCCCATGAATCTGAGCAGGCCAGGCCTCCGTGTCCATCACCAACTCCCGGAGTTCACTCAGACTCACGTCCATCGAGTCAGTGATGCCATCCAGCCATCTCATCCTCTGTCATCCCCTTCTCCTCCTGCCCGCAATCCCTCCCAGTGTCAGAGTCTTTTCCAATGAGTCAACTCTTAGCATGAGGTGGCCAAAGTACTGGAGTTTCAGCTTCAGCATCATTCCTTCCAAAGAATTCCCAGGGCTGATCTCCTTCAGAGTGGACTGGTTGGATCTCCTTGCAGGCCAAGGGACTCTCAAGAGTCTTCTCCAACACCACAGTTCAAAAGCATCAATTCTTCGGTGCTCAGCCTTCTTCACAGTCCGACTCTCACATCCATACATGACCACAGGAAAAACCATAGCCTTGACTAGATGGACCTTTGTTGGCAAAGTAATGTCTCTGCTTTTGAATATGCTGTCTAGGTTGGTCATAACTTTCCTTTCAAGGAGTAAGCATCTTTTAATTTCACGGCTGCAGTCACCATCTACAGTGATTTTGGAGCCCAAAAATATAAAGTCTGACACTGTTTCCACTGTTTCCCCATCTATTTCCCATGAAGTGATGGGACCGGATGCCATGATCTTAGTTTTCTGAATGTTGAGCTTTAAGCCAACTTTTTCACTCTCCTCTTTCACTTTCATCAAGAGGCTTTTTAGTTCCTCTTCACTTTCTGCCATAAGGGTGGTGTCATCTGCATATCTGAGGTTATTGATATTTCTTCCAGCAATCCTGAGTCCAGCTTGTGCTTCTTCCAGACCAGTGTTTCTCATGATGTACTCTGCATATAAGTTAAATAAACAGGGTGACAATATACAGCCTTGACGTACTCCTTTTCCTATTTGGAACCAGTCTGTTGTTCCATGTCCAGTTCTAACTGTTGCTTCCTGACCTGCATACATGTTTCTCAAGAGGCAGGTCAGGTGGTCTGGTATTCCCAGAACTGGTATTCCTAGGAACTGATATTCCCAGTTCATCATTGGCACCTCTTAAATGATACCCCTCCCTTAGATTCTTTTACTACTGAATGATATAAATAATCCTAGTGACTCTGCACCAATAATGATTGTATTTTATTCTCTATTCAGTTAACTTAGTCTTTATTTGACAATGTCAACTTGCAAAAAAGTGGTAGAGATGACCATTTTGCTTCCCCCCCCATTGGAATAAAACAATATCCCAATTGATTTATGGAAATACTCAAGGAAATACTCTCAGGTAAAGAAAAAGCATACAACTTTTAAAAAATGAAATGTATTTTTTCTGCACTGCAAATGGAGTCCAAATCTATTAGAATTTTTTCAATTTGAATTTGGTTTTTGAGATGAAGAAAAATAGGTTGCTCAATCCACTGATAATTACTTGAGATGGTAAATATATTTCTCAGTTTTTGTTGAATATCAGATGTCATCTACTTCATCATTCTACTCCATCTTCCATTTCTTATGCTCAGACTCCCACAGGAGAAATTTATGCCTTGAATATGTGTGACATTTGTGCATAAAGTTAACAGCAGACACATTCAGAAATTTAGTAGCCTTAACTCTATAACCTATACTTTAAACATGTATAAAGGAAACTATGCAGCATATTTAGGTGAAGAATAAATTTATCCTCAAAGGATACAAAATATATTACCTCCAATGTATCTAAAGATGATTATTCAGTACAATAGCAAAGCCAAATACAGTACAATCTATGACTCTGATTACTTCTTAGATGTCCTTTGTCTCCCAAAAACTTGTATTCAGAGCTCTGAGGAGAGGAAGATGTAACCAAAGAAGACGTTTATTTTAATCTCAAAGAGAGAAAGATTTTAAGAAATTATATCATCAAAAAGCACCAGGCCCAAAATGATTTCACATGGGGATTCTACTAAACCTTTAAAGACTAAATCATTACAATGCTCTATAAAATATTTCATAGTATTATATTCCATAGTGTAGAAAAAAAACTCTTTCCAATTCCTGTAAGTAGGGATTTAAATTTAAAACTGATAAAATGGTACCAAAATAAATCTGCAATTATCATTCTTTTGCATCAATAAAATATAAAATAAAATATTAAGAGACAATATTATACTGATTATATCAAACACTGTACATAGTACATAGATAATATATCAAGAATAGAATGTATCATGAAGGAGTAGAATTAAAATGAAATTGCATAAATGCTAAGAAGTCACTGACAGAATTCAACACCTGCTTCTAGTAAAAATGCTTAACTAAAAAGGAATTGAGAAATAATAAATTTCCCAAAGCTGGTATTTTAAATATTAGGGAAACACACTAGAGATATTAGGTATTTCTACTAACACTGGAAATAAGGAGAAAGTACGTACTCTCTCCATGATGTTTCAACATTGTCATATGAGTATTAGCCATTGCAATTAGATAAGATAAATCATACTACTTGTATAGATTCCACCACAAAATCTAAATTGGTAATTTACCTTTGTTATTTGTAATGTTGCTTGGGGAAGGAAATGGCAACCCACTCCAGTATTGCCTGGAGAATCCCATGGAGGAAGGAGCCTGGTAGGCTACAGTCCACGGGGTGGCAAAGAGTCGGACACGACTGAGATACTTCACTTTCACTTTAGTAAACTTGACAAGCTATGCTGTACTGAGTTGTGTCTGTCTGACTCTCTGTGACCCCACAGACTGTACCCCACCAGACTCCATCCATGGGGATTCTCCAGGCAAGGATACTGGAGTGGGTTGCCATGGTCTCCTCTAGGGGATCTTCCCAACCCATGTATCAAATCCAGTTTTCCCACATTGCAGGCAGATTCTTTAAAGTCTGAGCCACTGGATGGTATATTGAATACTGGATACATATATTTAGTATATATATACTGAACACTGTATACTGAATACATGAATACTGGAGTGAGTAGCCTGTCACTTTTCCAGGGGATCTTCCTGACCCAGGAATCAAACCGGGTCTCCTGTATTGCAGTTCAATTATTTACCAGCCGAGTTACCAGTGAAGCCCCCCCAAAAAACTAATATTAAATATCAGCAACTTTTAGTATAGAGTTTGTTTAACCTAGGTATGAAGTCTTCATAAAATCAGAGCAATCAATTGAAAATGAAAAAATACATAATTTCTGCATAAGAAAAATAGATTTATTCTTTCATTGATATTGCTTCTGTTTTGCTGAATTGACCAGAGTTTCAAAGATCATATAGCTAAAATCCAGTTTGATATTTGGTTTCTTGTGTTTAAAAGTCCTGAGAGTGAAAGTCGCTCAGTCGTATCCAACTCTTTGCCACTCCATGGGATATACAGTCCATGGAATTCTCCACTACTGCATTATTTCAGAATATAAATGTATAACTTCAAAGCAACAATGTTGACAAAAATATTTGACAAATGTACTTCACAGGAAGTTCCTATTTGCACTGAATGAAAATATTCAAAACCCATGTAACTTATACACTGTCAGCCCTTTTCCATATTTTGTAGCATTTCACGCTGCAGGGTTATGAATATATGATCTTCTGTTTTGTGATACTGGAGCTAACAGCTAGTGCCTCATGATTTCACTTTTAAGAGAATAATACTGTATGTTGTAGGTTTGATGTTCTTACTGTAACTCAAGCTTTTACCTTGTAATATGTTTATTCCTGCTATTATGTAGAGACATAGGTATGTATAAAACTATTCAGATTTAACAGATGGATTAAAACAGGTGAATTAAAGTTTCAATGGAAAATGTACATACACATTTTAGAAGAGATTGCATTTCTTCATTTTCTTTTGCAATACTGTGAGAAATGCATGGTTATAACTATGCCAACTTTGTCAAGCACATTGCTATAATCTCAAGGACTAGGCTCCAAACTTCTTGGCAGATACTGTGAGGCTTGTTACTGTGGATTTTTCAGTAAGACTTCTAGACATAGTTGGTGAATTCATTTTGGCAGAAAACTGATCACAAAACAAGATAATTGGGCTGGAGATAAAAATCACTGTTGAAGTTAGAGGGACCACACTGAAAAACAGGAGGACAAAATGAAAAATTATATAGTGAATATTGGGTTTCCCCTCTCTTAGACAAACTCACTCCATCTCTTCTCACTTAATTTACAAAATCTTGCCATGCAGATATTTGTCTTCCACGCAGAGGGAAAAAAAAAATATGCCAGTGGTTGAAATAGAGGAAGGATCTTCATTATTCTAGAGAAGAGAGTAAATGACACAGGATTCCTCAATGAAACAGCATATTCAGTCAGTTAGCTCCACCCATAGCACAGATATTTCAGACTATTTTAAATTAACCAATTTTTAAGTAGGATTATACAACCTGGGATCACTACATAATTTTTGAAATTAAAAACAATGATAAGTGGGCATAACAATTTGGATGAAATTGAAATCATGTAGGAAAAAATTTTAAATGATCCCAAATATATTAATATACATCAAGAAGATGTTGTAGTCAACAATAAAAGATTTAATCACATAATCAAAAGGTATTGAAAATTAAAAACATGAGAACAAATTTGAAAAAAAATATAGAGAGATTGAAAGATAAGATGAAAATATCATCCAGGGTATCTAGAGATATAAAATAGAAGAGAAAATATTATAAGATAAGAGAGGATTAATTCAAGGTTTGTAATTAATGAGTGGGGCTTCCCAGGTAGCACCATGGTAAAGAATTGCCTGTCAACGCAGAAGATGCTGGAGAGGTAAGTTTGATCCTTGGGTCAGGAAGATGCTGCAGGATAGGAAATGGCAAGCCACTCCAGTATTCTTGTATGCATTCTAGCATTCTAGGGATTGTGGAAAGAACTGGAGGGAAAGAAATCATCAAAGTCTAATCCAAGTAAATTTCTATGACTGAAAGATGAGAATTTCAGATTGAAAAGTTATCTTTATCCAGCACATTGGTAGAAAATAGACCAATAATAAGTAAGTAAGAAAGAAAGAATGAAGGAGGAAATGGCAACCCACTCCAGTATCTTTGCCTGGGAAATCCCATAAACAGAGGAGCCTGGTGGACCACAGTCCCTGTGGTCACAAAGAGTCGGACACAACTGAAGTGACTGAGCATGCAGGCATGCAAGAAAGAAAGATATTCAGTTCAGTTCAGTAGCTCAGTCGGAGAAGGCAATGGCAACCCACTCCAGTACTCTGGCCTGGAAAATCCCATAGACGGAGGAGCCTGGCAGGCTGCAGTCCATGGGGTTGCAAAGAGTCGGACACGACTGAGCGACTTCACTTTCAGTATTCAGTAATACTTCAGTATTACAAAGATTGCTTCTACAAAATGACAATAAAATAATAGACCTATGTCATTTTGACGATCATTTAAATGCACTCTTTTGTAGAAAGGAAATGTAATATTATACACAGGAAAGACCTGGAAGTGAATGGTTGTAGGTTCTAATCCCAGATAATCACTAAGTTTGTTTTGGAAAATTTGCTTAAAAAATTTTTAATGTAAAATTAAAGTTTTGGATTGGATTATTTTAAGGTTTTTCAGCTTTGTGGGAATGTTTAATATAAAAATTATGGAGAAAGCCAGATTATCAATTGTCATGACTTTATGGCATTCACATTATCTCTATTCATTCCAGAACTGTGGAATACTAGTTCTATCAGGCACTCTGATACACCTTGGGCTACAATAATGAAGACCACATGACCTAATGAGCTTACATTCTAATTGGGGAGAAGCATGTAAATATGAATGTACTAAGAAATTGCAGATGTTATGATTAGAAGTTCCTCAAATAAGTAGTAGCATTTTATTCTGGGACAAAATGGGTAATGGGAGTAAAAATACTTCCTTGAAAGGATAACATTTGTGCTGAGTCTTGAAGGGTGGTCATATTTATATGCTGACAAGGTAGAAGAGGAGTTTTCAAGATTTAAGGAGCAGAGAGAGAAGAGACAGAGTATGTGGAAGACATGAGATGATACGTTAGAAGAACTGCAAAGAATATGTATTCATTCCTCCATTACACTGTGACATAAGCATGAGCATTTGCAAGCATAGAATACACATCAAGATTTATGTGTGAACTTTCAAAAGAGAATGACACTGAGCCAGTTAGAATGTTTCCTGAAGAAACCTGAATGACATTAATAGATCAGGTTATAACCAATAAAGGACCTACCTATTTTCTTCATAAGGAGAATATTGTGAAGGAAAGTGTTTTAATAAAAACAATACTAGGATAATATTCTCTATTCTTAAAGCAGCATTTTTATGCTTTATTTCCCCCTCACTTAACTTTTTCCTCTTTCAGAACCTTCTTTAATACTCTGAGAGAAAACACTGCCTGCATTAACAACCCTTTTACTGTTGAAATAAGTCACCTTCACAGTTCTTAAAGCTCTAATGCAGCAATTCATAGTCAAGAAATTATTTTTACACTAGGGTCATTGGTTGGAGAACATGTTTCATAATAAGTTTTGGCACAGTGTGAGAAATGTGGGTTTCTTATGAACAATAAAGTCCTGGAATGAGTGTACCTAAGTCAGTTCTTCTCTTTAAAGGTCAGATTTCTGTAACACGTGGCCACATGTGGCATTTGTGAGCCTTCCTTTGGGCTAAGCAGACCACATGTTGTCATCAGGCAAAATAGAGTTGTATTAACAAAAGTGTCCTGAAAGAAAGTTCAAGGAGAAAAGAAATATCCTTTCTCTTTTTGAATGAAGCACATAGACTAAAAACATCAATCAGTTAACCAATAATTAATGTAATTGTTAACATGTAATTGAAATAATGGGGTGATGTTCTGTAACTAAAAATTTCACTTTGATATCTCAGAAAAAAACATCTCATATAGATGAATGCAAAAAGAAAATTTCATCTAGATTGAGACACATATAGTTTATGCTATCTGCTATTTAAAAGTAGTATTTTAGTTGTCAAGTGTGTACACGAAAAGCCAAAGATGAAACAGTAGCAGTTGACCAAACCCTTTTCTCTTCTTATTACCTCAGGCAGCATATGATTCCATAATTTATGGAGTTCTGTAAATCACGTGAAAGAAGTGAATATATTTTGAAGATGTGAAAATGATATGTAATATCTGAAAACCATGCTGAAATGATTAAACATCAGTTCTATGTAAAAATTAGGAAACATCACAGATCTTTGCTTTCAGTAGGTATTTTCTTAGAAATAACTTTGCAGAGTTTCTTATCTTTAGAATAAGTCATAGACAATGGCTTGCATGAACATTGCTGAATTTAGGACCTCGTTCACATTGTCAAATAGATCTTAAAAGGAACCACTATTTAAAGAGTTACAAGTGAATGGATGCTTTGAAATGAGGATAGTGCCACAAAGACTCCTAGAGCTCCAGGGGTCACAGAGTTGGTTAACCAACTCTCTTAGTCATTTTCATTTTTTTTTAAATTTAATTTTATTTTATTTTTAAACTTTACAGTATTGTATTAGTTTTGCCAAATATCGAAATGAATCTGCCACAGGTATACCTGTGTTCCCCATCCTGAACCCTCCTCCCTCCTCCCTCCCCATACCCTCCCTTTGGATCGTCCCAGTGCACCAGCAAATTTAGGTCAGCCTCCTGAAGAAATGTCACTGAAAACTGAATTCCACTAAACATCTGTTGGGCCTATCAAGGGATGCCTATTATTTGCATATTTTATTTTAATCAGACCTATGATTGAAGTGTCCTTTTTCTGTTATTAATGAAAACATAAAATTTATTGAAGTATACTGCTTTATAGATCAGCACAAAAGGGCCAGTTCTGAAATGTTATATTTGCCCTCCTTTATATTATTTATATGGGCTTCCCAGGTAACTCAGTGGTAAAGAATCTGCCTGGCAATGCAGGAGGTAAAGGAGACACAGGTTCTATCCCTGGATTGGGAAGATCCCCTGGAGGAGGAAATGGCTGCCCACTCCAGTATTCTTGTCTGGACAATCCCATGGACAGAGGAGCCTGGTGGGCTACAGTTCATGGAGTCGCAAAGAATCAGACGCAACAGAGAACACACACACACATTCTTCATACAGGTTTTGAATGAGCTCTAGGCATACTGCTTTTTCGTTGTGATACAGTGTTTATTTATCATCAGTGAATTTCACCATATAATATAGCTAAAAGTTTGAACGTTATTTTTATTAGTAATATGGATTTTCCCATGTGAGGAGTGAAATAAGTCATTTAATTATGTAATCCAGTGATTCTTAAACATTCTGAACTTATAGACCCCCTTAGACTCTGATGAAGGTTCTGGGTCTTTTTTCAAACCAGGACTTTTTTTTCAAGTCAGGACAAGATTTCAAATGCACCCAATTCTCTGATGTATTCAGGATGAAGCCACATTAAATGAGTAGCTAAGCTTAAACTCTGAATTAGTCCTAACCGTGTATCTGGAATCCCAGTTTCATGATTCCTAAATTGGTGTTCTTCCTAATACCACGTTGTTTCTAAAAGATCCAAAGCCAATTCTCTGACTCTTTAAATCTGTGCAAGTCCAAACCACATGTATGATTATGTTCACATTGCTATGCTTCATTGACTTTGGATGAAACTTTTATCAGTATCTGTTTCTTTTGGCAGTAATCCTGCTGTTTGTGGTCTTTCTTCACTTCTTCTTTTATTATCATGACGCTTCAAGTCTGTCTCTTCTGACTTCAATATTTTGATCTCTTAGCTGTGTGAAACTTTTAGGTTAGGTGTCAAATAATGCATAAACAGATGGAAATAGGTGAATGACTTTCCACAATCTATATACTACATTCATATGATATATTATAACTATATATATTTGTAAGAAGAAATTTTAAGATTTCACAATCACCAAAGAAGCCAAACTAAGGATTTGAGAGCATTCCTTGATATGAGTTATTTTGAAAGTTTCAGATTTATCTGTTTTTAATATGGATTTATGAAGATAAATTTAAATGGAGAGTGAGGTCAATATAAATAGACCTTCTTCAAGAGGGAGACAATTATTTTTTTTAAAGGCTGTACTACAGTTCTGCAACACACTCATTTTAGTGAATGAAACATCAAGAATTACCTAGTTAAGCTACAAAGATAAGTGCCAGTAATGCATCTAGCTTCCAAAGACTCTAATCCTTTTCTTACCCACACCAATCTGTCCCTAAATAGTAGAAAAAAGGATAATTAAAATGGGAGGTTTTCTTACAAGTATTTCCTTAAGTAGAATGTATAATATGTATATGGATAACAGAATAGCCAAGTGTTTATATGGATCACAGAAGGGCTGCGTTCACTCTGGATAGTAAACTGGAGAGGCCACCTGCCCTCCAATGAGCAATTTTCCTGAAGGAAGTGTTTACAAAATGCCTCTGCTAGGAAAACCAGAAACTGTACCAATATGCTCACTCCATGCTTCTCCATTGCCTTCAAAATAGTCTACAACTGACATCTTGATGAAAATTTAAAATCCATTCTCAGGATTCACTGTCTCTCCCTGTGAGTTCTCCTCCTGTATTCTTTATTTTTGTCTTCCTTTTATTCCTTCCTTTCTGTTAGAGTCAGGCCTCAAGAAAATAAAAAGTAACAAGGGGCAGTTTGGTTTGTAAGTATGTTCATAGCCAGTATATCATTTGATCCTCGTTATAGTCACATAAAAGACAAAATGTCATCTCCATGTTTTAAGTGAAGCAAATGAAGGTCTAAGTGCCAAAGTGCTCAATAGTGTGCCCTGACAGACAGGATTTGAACTTGAGCTACATGCCTTAAAAATCCAAGGATCTTCTTTTTCATTGTAAAATGACTATACATCTTGGTTTTTCTGGAATAATTTTTGTAAATTCCTACTGTTCGGAGGCAATTTTTACTGGAATTCCCTTTCCCTTTCAGAGTAAATGAATTAGAATGATAAGGTTGCCCTACTTTTGTGATCTCAGTGCATGGATTCATCTTCTCCTCCTCAGAGATGTCCATTGTTTTGCTGATTTTTTTGTAGAGGAATTTCAGGAATCCAGAAGTGATGACTGATACACTGAGTTCTTCCTGAAACCTAGCCTAATCCTCAAATCTCCTTTAGAGTAGCCTTGATTTAAGTCATCTGGAATATTGCACTTAGCAGGATTTGTCTATTGCAAGTAACAAGATCGAAAATCAGACCTTCTTAAAACTAAATGAGGAATTCATTGATCATGTAACTGAGAGATTCAAAGACAGGAATTTAGACTATGAACATTTTCTCTTTCTCCCTCTCCCTCTCTTTCTCGTTCCCATCCTTTCTCCCTCTCCCTCACTCTCTCTTGCCTCTGTTTCCCTCTGTATGTAGACCACTTCAGTATACTGAAAATTCACCAGCAGCTATAGCTTATATATAACAATGAAAATGTTGTAGCCATTGGTGTTATCCAAAGTTCTCTGAGATTGAGAACGGAGAATGGGGGAGATTTACTTTTCCAGAGGAAAATAAGAAAGACGAAGGGGAAATGAATGTTGACAAACAAACACCGCAGCTATTTACTGTACTGCTTTTTTGTTGAATTTCATAAAATGAATCATCTGAGGTGGAAGTTGTGGTCTTAAAAGTGCATGTTCTTCTTACAAATTTCATGATTAAATCTTTGTCATGGTCAATTTTATTCTGGAACAGAAATGAAGTATTCTAGTTATTCCTCACATCCAGGGATATAAACTGTAGGTAATTGCTTTAAAAATAGCATGTATGCATGATTCTCTGAATTTTGTTGAATGTAGAATTCTCCCTTTGTCATTGCCCAGTCTTCACCATTTTGTTCTCATTTCTGAGTTTATGGTTAATAAACATTGTTCCTTCCATCCTGGTTTTATGATTCATATTCAGGTCTGGCCAAATCTGCTTATTTCTATATAAAAGTACCTGAGTGTTAAGTGTATGAATATAAGCTCTGTAGGAACTGGGGCTTTATCTTAGCCACTATTATGTTCTTATATTGTCCTGTACCCTGCCAACTTCACCATCATGTATCATCCACAAATAGTAAATACTCATTAAACTAAAAAGTGGCATGGACTATAATAGTTTATTTCTATGTAAAAGAGATTAAAAGGATGCTACAGTATTCTAGGGATAGTATTGCACTTTATAAAATGTGTAACAATAGTAACATATTTTTGTTTACTTTCTGGTAGCTGTCAAAATTAACAAATTCATTTATTTAGCTTGGTTATGATGTATAACATTTAGCATATTCATTCATTCATTTGTTCATTTATATAATGCATCTGTATTGACTGCTACCATTGTGCATTTGTTAATTATAGATAATGTAGTTAATGATATCTAGTTGATTATAAAGTCTTGCTAATTCCAGAATAAAGTTAGCCATTTTTGCTTTGCTGAGACACATGTACCAAAAGAGTATGACAAATATTTTTAATTAGACATGAACATCACAATCACATTGGATACTTTATCCAAAAACAAATTCCTGTGTCCAACCTCAAAAAGTTTGTGTCCCAGAAGGTATGAGTAGGGCTTGAGATTTAAGTGTTTTTAGCATTCTTTTCTGATAATTTTTCAACACATAACCTGATTAAATCAGGATATTTCATTAGAAGACACTCCAGCAGTAATGACACCCAAAATAAGTGCTTCTGATTTCAACCAGAGATCAGAATGCAACAGTCAAAGCTCAGTTCAGCTACACTCTTGATGTTTGGGGTGGTGGGGGTTTCCAACAGAGATGCCATTGGAGGTGGCCTGAAATTCGGGGAAATCCAAATACCACAGAATGTGCCATCGAGGAACGGACAGTAGTAACTAATGCTGCGTTTTGTTTTGTTATGATAGAGTAAAGCCATGGGCTTTGTTTTGTGCGCATTTTTAATTTGGACATAACATGTTTCGTAGATGTTAAATGATATTAGGTGCACAGTAATGGTGAGAAGTCACCAATATATTCATTGCAGCCAGAAACATTATAAGAATTTGTCACTGGAACTGAAATATTTTACCCTTTTTCCTTTTACTTCCCTTTTGTTTAAAAGTGAGAAAAACTGGGGTTAGTTTAGGGAAAAAGAGAATTTAAAGAATAGTGTAATAAGGAAAATTTAGGAATGAAGTGACCTTCACACTATATGAAATAGGGACTTAAATTTTCTCTCTCTCTCTCTTTATGTAGATCTCATCTTGCACTCTTTTACTGCAGACAACCTTTCCCTGCACAGTTATATGAGGTGGGGAAATAGATTGCAGTCAGCTAAAGACTTGCCTTGAACCCCATGAAAATAATATAGAATAGGACATGAGGAAATAATTCCCCCAAAGAAATGCATGCATGTGGAAGTTTTGAATGGCAGGTGGGAGAGGGTACACTGGAAATGTCCTTAATACAAGGAAAAAATAAGTCCTGGGAGAGTCAACCAACACTGGCACCTACATTTCTGAATGCTAACTACCCAAAGAATAAAATCTCAAAGGAGACTTTTCACTTCACCAGCAAACAGTTTTGCTTCTGGTATAGTGTCTTACAAGGCCTCCAGAGTTCACAGGAAAACACTGGTTTAATTATGTTGAAGACAATCAAAATGCTAGGGACAGAACATAAAGGAGTATAGTATTTATTTAGCCACATTCAGAATATATGTGACTCTGTTGTTGTTTTGATAGATTTACTTTGTTATCCCCATATCTCCTGAATATTTTTTTAATTATTATTGTTTTCAATAGTGAAAATTGAAGTGTTATGTTCCAAATATATGTAATGTTCCATATATATGTAAGGTTGCATATATCTGTAATGTTCCATGTATGTATGTATGTATGTGTATGTATGTATGTATGTATATATATATATATGGGCTTCCCTGGTGGCTCAGCTGGTAAAGAATCTGCCTGCAATGCAGGAGACCTGGGTTTGAACCCTGGATTGGGAAGATCCCCTGCAGAAGGGAAAGGTTACCCACACCAGTATTGCAGCCTAGAGAATTCCATGGACTGTATAGTCCACAGGGTCACAAAGAGTCAACACAACTGAGCGAGTTTCACTTTCATATATATGTATACATAAGAATTAAATTGTTTGGTACCAATCCATGCTTTACCACCTCTTACATGTGGGAATGTGGATAGGTTACACGGGAGTCATCTAACTTGGTTGCCACCTTATAAAAGGGTGGAACTAATGAATGAACTAGCTCGTGGAGTTGTGGGACTTAAAGGAGGTAATGAATGTAAAGCTGTATTTAGGGCAGTGCTTGAGACTTGATTGTGTGTTAGTCACTCGGTCGTGTCCAACTCTTTGTGACCACATGGACTATAGCCCACCAGATTCCTCTGTCCACGGGCTTCTCAAGGCGAAACTACTGGAGTGGGTTGCCATGCTCTTCTCCAGGGGATCTTCCTGTCCCAGGGATCGAACCTGGGCCTCCTGCATGGCAGGCAAATCCCTTACCCTGTGAGCCACCAGGGAAGCCCCAGTGTTAAGTTCTCTATAAACTTTAGCTCTTATTTTTATTAAACTGCTGTTTCACTTTTTTTTCTTTGTAGAACTTCTTAAATCAGAGACACTATTGCTGCCTTTGTTCCCAGTAAACAGTAACTGTCCCTTTGCAGAATTTTCCTGGATCTCTGAATATTCCAGAGCTATACATTAAAAAAATAGCATTTCAAAATTTTCAGACATATATAGATTTATGATATCTATGCTGGGCTATTATGTAGAATCCCATTTGACATTTTTCTGTTAACAATATTTTCCCCTCAAAAGGAGGGAAATATATAAGAATTATGCCTCCAAACTGCCTGTCATTACTTGATTTATGTTAATTACAAAAACTTTAGGTTATACTTCTAAAGCTATTTTGCAAATGATAACTTCTTTCCTAAGAATGTATTGATATTATAATAGAGATGCAATATTTTATCCTTTACCTTGGAGGGAGTACACCAGCATCCCCTGAACCACTATACTCCTAAAATGGCACAAATATGACAGAACCATGAATCTTCACAAGCTTTATCTCTCATCCTCTGAAGTGTGTCTAACCAAGGCCTCCAATGTATTTGCTACCTCTTGCTCACATGGTTGGAGAAGGCAATGGCACCCCACTCCAGTACTCTTGCCTGGAAAACCCCATGGACGGAGGAGCCTGGTGGGCTGCAGTCCATGGGGTCGCAAAGAGTCAGACACAACTGAACGACTTCACTTTCACTTTTCACTTTCATGCATTGGAGAAGGAAATGGCAACCCACTCCAGTGTTCTTGCCTGGAGAATCCCAGGGACGGGGGAGCCATGTGGGCTGTCCTCTATGGGGTGGCACAGAGTCGGACAGTCGGACACTGAAGCAACTTGGCGGCAGCGGCTTACCTGGTATGATTTAGTGGCTTCCCAGGTATTTCAGGATCTGCCTGCTGGTAAGGATCTGCCTGCTAGGCGGGAGATGCAGATTCAATCCCTGAGTTGGGAAGATACCCTGGAGAAGGCAATGGCAACCCACTGCAGTATTCTTGCCTGGAAAATTCCATGGACACAGGAGCCTGGCAGGCTATAGTCCATGTGGTCACAAAGATTTGACCGTGACTTAGTGACTAAACAGCAGCATCAGCGTACTTTTATTGAACCAATTATGATATTATGTTGCATGGCCAAATAGCATATGTTCTGTTAGTCTCTATTATCATAGAGAGTGGAAAAGTAACAAAGGCCTAGGAAATGACCGTAGATGTATACTTTCATTTATCCCAAGTGAGTGCACACTGTTTCTGGTTTGTTTTGTGACAGCCATACATTTGCTATATCAACGGCCCAATATCATGTGCATGAGGCAGTGTTCATATATTTCAGCAAAGTTAGTGCATAAGCCTATGCTGTTATAAGCATTTGCTTCTTGGTTGAGTTTATGAAAGGCCACTGCTATCCTTTATGCTGCCTGGCTTTTGCTGGAGCAAGACTAGTGAACTGAACAAGGACATAATGAGGCTCACTATCCCTACATCCTTTAGGTTTTTAACTGTAATGATAAAGTCTGCAGTGCCTTCCAGGATAGGAAGGAACTATCCATTTTGTTTTTCTATGTTGGCTTCAGAGGCTTCAACTTGCCTTCTCATACTACCATATCTCTTATCCCACAAATCAAAGAACTAAATAGCAAGGTCTGCTGCTGCTGCTGCTAAGTCGCTTCAGTCGTGTCCAATTCTGTAAGACCCCATAGAAGGCAGCCCACCAGGCTCCCCCGTCCCTGGGATTCTCCGGGAAAGAACACTGGAGTGGGTTGCCATTTCCTTCTCCATTGCATGAAAGTGAAAAGTGAAAGTGAAGTTGCTCAGTCGAGTCCGACTCTTAGCGACCCCATGGACTGCAGCCTTCCAGGCTCCTCCGTCCATGGGATTTTACAGGCAAAAGTACTGGAATGGGGTGCCATTGCCTTCTCCATAGCAAGGTCTGGTGATCGTTTATTATCTTCCCTCAGCCATCTGATTATATATGTAATAATTTCCTTTGGTTCTATAAATTGAAAAAATCCTTGTTGGTTAGACATACGTCTTGTCCATAATATGCCATGTTCTAGTAACATCTCTGGAGCTCTGTGTGGTTCAGGTGTTCCTGACTCCTAGTCTAATCTTGTAACTCAGGGCTACCCAACCTCCAGGTGGTGGACTGATATCTACTGTCAGATGGGCAGTGGCATTCAATTAGAAAAAAGAGCATGATAAATGTAATGTGTCTGAATCATCTCAAAACCATCCTCCCCCGCTCCCAATGCTATTCCATGAAAGCAACTGTCTTCCACAAAATTGATTTAAGTGGCAAAAAAGGTTGATGACCACTGTATGTAACTCATTGTAATAATTGTATCTGACTTCCTTCTAATGATTAAATATTGCCACAAAGTCTCTAATATTTCTTGCATTTCTTATACTTTTATTTTCTCAGGAGGCCAACTTCAGTGATGTCATTTTCCAGTCTTAGTTCTGGCCTGGGGAGGATAGGCACATTTAAGCTTGTCAGTGATGAAGGTATCTTCTCATGAGTACATTCCTTATTGCTTGGTAAACACAGTGTTAGGTGATCCTTCATGTGAAAGGTTTTCATTCTTATGTGATAGAACTATTCTCAGTTCAGTCCAGTTGCTAAGTCATGTCCGACTCTTTGCAACCCCATGGACTGCAGCATGACAGGCTTCCCTGGCCATCACCAACTCCTGGAGCATACTCAAACTCATGTCCATCAAGTCAGCGATGCCATCCAACTATTCATCCTCTGTTGTCCCCTTATCCTCCTTCCGCCTTCCACCTTTCCCAGCATCAGGGTCTTTTCAAATGAATCAGTTCTTCCCATCAGGTGGCCAAAGTATTGGAGTTTTGGATTCAGCATCAGTCCTTCCAATGAATATTAAGGACTGATTTCCTTTAGGATGGACTGGTTGAATCTCCTTGAAGTCCAAGGGATTCTCAAGAGTCTTCTCCAACACCACATTTCAAAAGCATCAATTCTTCAGCACTCAGCTTTCTTCACACATTCATACATGACTACTAGAAAAACAATAGCTTTGACTAGATGGACCTTTCTTGGCAAAATAATGTCCCTGGTTTTTAATATGCTGTCTAGGTTGGAAGTAACTTTTCTTCCAAGGAGCAAGCATCTTTTAATTTCATGGCTGCAGACACCATCTTCAGTGATTTTGGAGCCCCCAAAATAAAATCTCTCACTGTTCCCATTGTTTTGCCATCTATTTGCTGTGAAGTGATGGGACTAGAAACCATAATCTTAGTTTTCTGAATGCTTAGTTTTAAGCCAACATTTTCACTCTCCTCTTTCACTTTCATCAAAAGGCTCTTTAGTTCTTTGCTTTCTGCCATAAGGGTGGTGTCACCTGCATATCTGAGGTTATTGATATTTCTCCTGGCAATCTGGATTCCAGCTTGTGCTTCATCCAGCCTGGCATTTCTCATGATGTACTCTGCATATAAGTTAAACAGGCAGGGTGACAATACACAACCTTGATGTACTCCTTTCCTGATTGGTAACAAGTCTGTTTTCCATGACCAGTCATAATTGATGCTTCTTGACTTGCATACATATTTCTCAGGAAAAAGGTCAGGTGGTCTGTTATTCCCATTTCTTTAAGAATTTTCCACAGTCTGTTGTGATCCACATAGCTCAAAGCATTGGCGTAGTGAATAAAGCAAAAGTAGATGTTTTCCTGGAACTCTCCTGCTTTTTTGATGATCCAATGGATGTTGGCAATTTGATCTCTGGTTCCTCTGCCTTTCCTAAATCCAGCTTGAATGTCTGGAAGTTCACAGTTCATGTACTGTTGAAGCCAGGCTTGAAGAATTTTGAGCATTACTTTGCTAGCATGTCACATGCGTGCAATTGTGCAATAGTTTGAATGTTCTTTGGCATTGCCCTTCTTTGGGATTGGAATGAAAACTGACCTTTTCCAGTCCTGTGGCCACTGCTGAGTTTTCCAAAATTACTGGTATATTGAGTGCAGCACTTTTACAGCATCATCTTCCAGGATTTGAAATAGCTCAACTAGAATTCCACTAGCTTTGTTAGTAGTGATGCTCCCTGAGGCCCACTTGACGTCACATTCCAGGATGTTGGCTCTACATGACTGGTCACACCATCGTGATTATCTGGGTCATGAAGATCTTTTTTATACAGTCCTTCTGTGTATTCTTGCCACCTCTTCTTAATATCTTCTGCTTCTCTTAGGTCCATACCATTTCTGTCCTTTATTGTGCTCATCTTTGCATGAAATGTTCTCTTGGTATCTCTAATTTTTTGAAGAGATTGCTAGTCTCTCCCATTCTATTGATTTTGTCTATTTCTTTGCATTGATTGCTGAGGAAGTCTTTCTTATCTCTCTTTGCTCTTCTTTGGGACTCTGCTTTCAAATGGGTATATATTTCCTTTTCTCCTTTTACTTCATATCTTTTATCTTATCAGCCCTTTGTAAGGCCTCCTCAGACAACCATTTTGCCTTTTTGAATTTCTTTTTCTTGGGGATAGTCTTGATCACTGCCTCCTGTACAATGTCATGAACCTCCTTCCTTATTTCTTCAGGCACTCTATCAGATCTAATCCCTTGATTCTATTTATCACTTCAACTGTATAACCATAAAGGAGTTGATTTAGGTCATACCTGAATGGTCTAGTGGTTTTCCCTACTTTCTTCAGTATAAGTCTGAATTTGGAAATAAGGAGTTCATGATCTGAGCCACAGTCAACTCCAAGTCTTGTTTTTGCTGAATGTATAGAGCTTCTCCATCTTTACAAAGCATATAATCAGTCTTATTTCAGTATTGACCATCAGGTGATGTTCATATGTAGAGTCTTCTCTTGTGTTGTTGGAAGAGGGTGTTTGCTATGACCCATGTGTTCTCTTGGCAGAACTCTATAAGCCTTTGATCTGCTTTGTTTTCTACTCGAAGGCCAAATTTGCCTGTTACTCCATATATTTCATGACTTCCTACTTTTACATTCCAGTCCCCTATAATGAAAAGCACATCTTTTTTGGGTGTTAGTTCTAGAAGGTCTTGTAAGTCTTCATAGAACTGTTCAACTTCAGCTTCTTCAGCATTATTGGTCGGGGCATAGACTTGAGTTACTGTGATATTGAATGGTTTGCCTTGGAAATGAACAGAGGTCATTCTGTCTTTTTTTTTTTTTTTTTTTTTACTTTTAAATTTTATTTTGTTTTTAAACTTTACATAATTGTATTAGTTTTGCCAAATATCAAAATGAATCCGCCACAGGCATACATGTGTTCCCCATCCTGAACCCTCCTCCCTCCTCCCTCCCCACACCATCCCTCTGGGTCGTCCCAGTGCACCAGCCCCAAGCATCCAGTATTGCGCATCGAACCTGGACTGGCAACTCGTTTCTTACATGATATTCTACATGTTTCAGTGTCACTCTCCCAAATCTTCCCACCCTCTCCCTCTCCCACAGAGTCCATAAGACTGTTCTATACATCAGTGTCTCTTTTGCTATCTCGTACACCAGGTTATTGTTACCAACTTTCTAAACTCCATATATATGAGTTAGTATACTGTATTTATGTTTTTCCTTCTGGCTTACTTCACTCTGTATAATCAGCCATTAAAAAGAATACATTTGAATCAGTTCTAATGAGGTGGATGAAACTGGAGCCATTCTGTCTTTTTTGACTGCATCCAAGTACTGCATTTTGGACTCTTGTTGACTATGATGGCTACTCCATTTCTTCTATGTGTTTCTCGTCCACAATAGTAGATATAATGGGCATTTAAGTTAAATTCACCCATTCCAGTCCATTTTAGTTTGGTGATTCCTAATACGTCAATATTCACTCTTGTCATCTCCTGTTTAATCACTTCCAACTGCCTTGATTCATGGACCTAACATTCCAGGTTCCTATGCAATATTGCTCTTTATGGCATCTGATTTTACTTACATCGGCTGTCACATCCACAACTGGGTGTTGTTTTTTCTTTGGCTCTGTCTCTTCATTCTTTCTGGAGTTTTTTCTCTATTGTTCTCTAGTTGTATATGGGCACCTACCAACCTGGGGAATTCATTTTTCAGTGTCAAACCTTTTTGCCTTTTCATACTGTTCATGGGGTTCTCAAGGCAAGAATACTGAAGTGGTTTGCCATTCCCTTTTCCAGTGGACCACATTTGACAGAACTTTTCACCATGACGTGTCCAACTTGGGGGGACCTACATGGCATGGCTCATAGTTTCATTGAGCTAGGCAAAGCTGTGGTTCATGTGATCAGTTTTGTTAGTTTTCTGTGATTGTGGTTTTCATTCTGTCTGCACTCTGATGGATAACAATAAGAGGCTTTTGGAAGCTTCCTGACTGAGGAGGAAATTGGGTCTTGTTCTGATGGGCAGGGCCATGTTCAGTAAATCTTTAATCCAATTTTTTGTTGAGGGGCAGGGCTCTATTTCCTTCCAGTTGCTTGATCTGAGGCCAAACTATGGTGGAGGTAATGAAGATCAGTTCAGTTCAGTTCAGTCGCTCAGTCACGTCCAACTCTTTGCAACTCTTTGCAGCACGCCAGGCCTCCCTGTCCATCATCAACTCCCAGAGTTCACCCGAACTCATGTCCATCAAGTCAGTGATGCCATCCAGCCATCTCATGCTGTTGTCCCCTTCTCCTCCTGCCCCCAATCCCTCCCAGCATCAGAGTCTTTTCCAATGAGTCAACTTTTCGCATGAGGTGGCCAAAGTATTGGAGTTTCAGCCTCAGCATCAATGCTTCCAATGAACACCCAGAACTGGTCTCCTTTAGGATGGACTGGTTGGATCTCCTTGCAGACCAAGGGACTCTCAAGAGTCTTCTCCAACACCACAACTCAAAAGCATCAATTCTTTGATGCTCAGCTTTCTTTACAGTCCAACTCTCACATCCATACATGACCACTGGAAAAACCATAGCCTTGACTAGATGGACCTTGTTGGCAAAGTATTGTCTCTGCTTTTGAATATGCTATCTAGGTTGGTCATAACTTTCCTTTCAAGGAGTAAGTGTCTTTTAATTTCATGGCTGCAGTCACCATCTGCAGTGATTTTGGAGCCTGCAAATATAAAGTCTGACACTGTTTCCCCATCTATTTCCCGTAAAGTGATGGGACCAGATGCCATGATCTTCGTTTTCTGAATACTGAGCTTTAAGTCAACTTTTTCACTCTCCTCTTTCACTTTCATTGAGGCTTTTTAGTTCCTCTTCACTTTCTGCCATAAGGGTGGTGTCATCTGCATATCTGAGGTTATTGATATTTCTCCCAGCAATCTTGATTCCAGCTTGTGCTTCTTCC
The DNA here is from genome assembly GCF_003369695.1 of Bos indicus x Bos taurus. NCBI lineage: Eukaryota > Metazoa > Chordata > Mammalia > Artiodactyla > Bovidae > Bos > Bos indicus x Bos taurus. The sequence continues at coordinate 45,294,195 of NC_040101.1, forward strand.
AGCCCAGTGTTTCTCATGATGTACTCTGCATATAAATTAAATAAACAGGGTGACAATATACAGTCTTGACGTACTCCTTTTCCTATTTGGATCCATTCTGTTGTTCCATGTCCAGTTCTAACTGTTCCTTCCTGACCTGCATATAGGTTTGTCAAGAGGCAGGTCAGGTGGTCTGGTATTCCCATCTCTTTCAAAATTTTCCACAGTTTACCATGAATCAAGGTAAGCTGGAAGTGGTCAAACAGGAGATGGTAAGATTGAATGTCGATATTCTAGGAATCAGTGAACTAAAATGGACTGGAATGGGTGAGTTTAACTCAGATGACCATTATATCTACTACTGTGGGCAGGAATCCCTTAGAAGAAATGGAGTAGCCATCATGGTCAACAAGAGTCCAAAATGCAGTACTTGGATGCAATCTCAAAAGTGACAGAATGATCTCTGTTCATTTCCAAGGCAAACCATTCAATATCACGTTGACCCAAGACTATGCCCAACCAATAATGCTGAAGAAGCTGAAGTTGAACCGTTCTATGAAGACCTACAAGACCTTTTAGAACTAACACCCAAAAAAGATGTCCTTTTCATTATAAGGGACTGAAATGCAAAAGTAGGAAGTCAAGAAACACCTGGGGTAACCGGCAAATTTGGCCTTGGATGACGGAATGAAGCAGGGCAAAGTCTAGTAGAGTTTTGCCAAGAGAACGCATTGGTCGTAGCAAACATCCTCTTCCAACAACACAAGAGAAGACTCTACACCTGGACATCACCAGGTAGTCAACACCAAAATCAGATTGATTATATTCTTTGCAGCCAAAGATGGAGAAGCTCTATACAGTCAACAAAAACAAGACAGGGAACTGACTGTGGCTCAGATCATGAACTTCTTATTGCCAAATTCAGACTTAAATATAAGAAAGTAGGGCAAACCACTGAACCATTCAGGTACGACCTAAATCAAATGAAGATCAGCTCAGCTCAATTCAGTCACTCAGTCATGTCTGACACTTTTCGATCCCAACGACTGCAGTACACCAGGCCTCCCTGTCCATCACCAACTCCTGGAGTTTACTCAAACTCGTATCTATTGAGTCAGTGATGCCATCCAATCATCTCATCCTCTGTCATCCCCTTCTCCACCTGCCTTAAATCTTTCCCAGCATCAGTTCTTTTCCAATGATTCAGTTCTTCGCATCAGGTGGCCATAGTATTGGAGTTTCAGCTTCAGTATCAGTCCTTCCAATGAATATTCAGGACTGATTTCCTTTAGGATGAACTGAAGATAGTGGAGGTAATGAAGATAATGGCAACCTCCTTCAAATGGTCACATGCATGCACTGCTGTACTAAGTGCCCCTGACCCTACAGCAGGCCACCACCAACCCACACCTTTACCAGAGACTCCTGGACACTCATGAGCATGTCTGGGTCAGTTTCTTGTGTGGTCACTGCTCCTTTCTCCCAGGTACTGGTGCACACAAGGCTTTGTTTGTGCCCTCCAAGATTCTGTTTCCCCAGTTCTATGTAAGTTCTGGTGGCTCTTGGTGGGGTTAGTGGTTACCTCTTCCAAGAGGGCTTATGCCATACCCAGGTCTGCTGCACCTAGAGCACCTGCCCCTGCAGCAGGCCACTGCTGAACCATACCTCCACAAGAGACACTCAGCCACAGTTCTGGTTCAGTCTCTGTGGGTTGGGAGTGTGATTTTTGCCCTTCCTAGGTCTGAGCAGCTCAGGGTACCAGGTGCTTGGCTAGCACACTTTCCCAGGTGGGCTGTGTATCTTAATCACCTCCCCAGTCCCAGACACTAGGTTTTCTGGGCACACTGCAAGAGCACTGTCTCAGGTGTGTCGCATGTCTCCTCTGGAGAGCTTATCTCGGGCTTCGACCCTCCTGGCAGATGTCAACCATCCAGGATCTCAGGAAGATGTGGTTAGCAGCTGAGAACCTGCTCAGTTCAGCGGAAGATGCATTCTCTAATTTTGAGATTGCACCAGCCCTTGCCTTCTGGCTCCAACTGTTGCAATGTTGCCTCTCTGCCTCCGGGGAAGGCCTGGTAAGCAGCCCTGCTAACTCTCCTTTGGTACTCTCTCAATCCTTTGTTCTGTGAGCAGGCCAGGCTGTGCATTAGGTTGTTAGGTTAGAGTGTTTCGTGGGAAAGTTCTCTTTTCCACAGTTGTGGTTAGGCATGTGTTCTGTGGGCTTTTTATTTTTTAATTTTTCTCCCAGTTATGTTTCCTTCTGAGATTTCCAAAACTCCCCACAGACCCACCTGTGAGAGGATTTGCTACTGTGTGAAAACTTCTCCTTCACTACTCCTTCCATAGGACAGGTCTCCATACCTAACTCTTCTGTCTCTATTTTTGTCTTTTATATTTTGTCCTGCCTCCTTTTGAAGAGAAATGGGCTGCCTTTCTGGGTTCCTGGTGTCCTCTGCCAGTGTTCAGAAGTAGTTTTCTGGAAGTTGCTCAGTATTCAAATGATCTTTTGATGAATTTGTGGGGAAGAAAGTGGTCTCCCTGTCATATTCCTTTGCCATCTTGGATGAGTTATTTTTATTCCCTTCTTCCTTTGCCTTCCATGGTATCTCTAGTATCTCTATTTAGTATGGGTCATTGGTTTTTCCAAGTCAAATTCAGACTTAAATTGAAGAAAGTAGGGAAAACCACTAGACTATTCAGGTATGACCTAAATCAAATCCCTTATGATTATACAGTGGAAGTGAGAAATAGATTTAAGGGTGTAGATCTGATAGATAGAGTGCCTGATGAACTATGGAATGAGGTTCATGACATTGTACAGGAGACAGGGATCAAGACCATCCCCATGGAAAAGAAATTCAAAAAAGCAAAATGGCTGTCTGGGGGGGAGCCTTAAAAATAGCTGTGAAAAGAAGAGAAGCGAGAAGCAAAGGAGAAAAGGAAAAATATAAACATCTGAATGCAGAGTTCCAAAGAATAGCAAGAAGAGATAAGAAAGCCTTCTTCAGTGATCAATGCAAAGAAATAGAGGAAAACAACAGAATGGGAAAGATTAGAGATCTCTTCAAGAAAATCAGAGATACCAAAGGAACATTTCATGCAAAGATGGGCTCGATAAAGGACAGAAATGGTATGGACCTAACAGAAGCAGAAGATATTAAGAAGAGATGGCAAGAATACACAGAATAACTGTACAAAAAAGATGTTCATGACCCAGATAATCACGATGGTGTGATCACTGACCTAGAGCCAGACATCCTGGAATGTGATGTCAAGTGGGCCTTAGAAAGCATCACTACGAACAAAGCTAGTGGAGGTGATGGAATTCCAGTTGAGCTATTCCAAATCCTGAAAGATGATGCTGTGAAAGTGCTGCACTCAATATGCCAGCAAATTTGGAAAACTCAGCAGTGGCCACAGGACTGGAAAAGGTCAGTTTTCATTCCAATCCCAAAGAAAGGCAATGCCAAAGAATGCTCAAACTACTGCACAATTGCACTCATCTCACATGCTAGTAAAGTAATTCTCAGAATTATCCAAGCCAGGCTTCAGCAATATGTGAACCGTGAACTTCCAGATGTGCAAGCTGGTTTTAGAAAAGTCAGAGGAACCAGAGATCAAATTGCCACCATCTGCTGGATCATTGAAAAAGGAAGAGAGTTCCAGAAAAACATATATTTCTGCTTTATTGACTATGCCAAAGCCTTTGACTGTGTGAATCACAGTAAACTGTGGAAAATTCTGAAAGAGATGGGAATACCAGACCACCTGACCTGCCTCTTGAGAAACATGCATGCAAGTCAGGAAGCAACAGGTAGAACTGGACATGGAATAACAGACTGGTTCCAAATAGGAAAAGGAGTAACTCAAGGCTGTCTATTGTCACCCTGCTTATTGAACTTATATGCAGAGTACATCATGAGAAACGCTGGGCTGCAAGAAGCACAAGCTGGAATCAAGATTTCCAGGAGAAATATCAGTAACCTCATATACTCAGATGGCACCACCCTTATGGCAGAAAGTGAAGAGGAACTCAAAAGCCTCTTGATGAAAGTGAAAGAGCAGAGTGAAAAAGTTGGCTTAAAGCTCAGCATTCAGAAAACTAAGATCATGGCAACTGGTTCCATCACTTCGTGGGAAATAAATGGCAAAGCATTAGAAACAATGTCAGACTGTATTTTGGGGGCTCCAAAATCACTGTAGATGGTGATTGCAGCTATGAAATTAAAAGATGCTTACTCCTTGGAAGGAAAGTTATGACCAACCTAGATAGCATTTTCAAAAGCGGAGACATTACTTTGCCAACAAAGATCCATCTAATCAAGGCTATGTTTTTTCCAGTGGTCATTTATGGATGTTAGAGTTGGACTGTGAAGAAAGCTGAATGCTGAAGAATTGATGCTTTTAAACTATGGTATTGGAGAAGACTCTTGAGAGTGCCTTGGACTGCAAGGAGATCCAGCCAGTCCATTCTAAAGGAGGTCAGTCCTGGGTGTTCTTTGGAAGGGCTGATGCTAAAGCTGAAACTCCAAGACTTTGGCCACCTGATACGAAGCGTTGACTCATTGGAAAAGACTCTGATGATGGGAGGGATTGGGGGCAGGAGGATAAAGGGACGACAGAGGATGAGATGGCTGGATGGCATCACCAACTTGATGGACATGAGTTTGGGTGAACTCCGGCAGTTGGTGATGGACAGGGAGGCCTGGTGTGCTGCAATTCATGGGTTTGCAAAGAGTCAGACACAACTGAGCGACTGAACTGAACTGTACCGAATATGGCATTCTCTTGTTTCACATATAAAGAGTCGTTATTTCTTTTTAAACTATCATTTATTGCTTTTGTTTATAGGACCCTTTGCAAAGTAAAACATAGGTAATCAGATACATATTCACAGACTTTCTGAGAAAGAAGACAACTTTCCCTTTACTGTGGTAGAACTAAAATCTCTATGGGCTTTCCACTACACTAGAAGTCCTCTAGTCTCCTCTACCCTCCCACACACATATTGATTGGCTCAATGTATAGGGATAAGTCAGGGTATAGACCTCTTTCCCAAGGACATACTTCAATGTTTCCCTGAAAATCTTTTACTTCCTTTACTCCAGAGAGTCTAAGTTCACCATGGAATGAGAATACCTTTTCTCTTCATCTTTTTTTTTTTTTTCTTTTGAAATATGTTACTCATGCCTTGCGTCTTTCAAAGCTTAGACATTTACAATATAGGAGCAAAGTGTTAACTTTATTGATTTCTATGTTTCTTTCTTTCATTTTATTCTTTTTTTTAAATTTTATTTTATTTTTAAACTTTACATAATTGTATTAGTTTTGCCAAATATCAAAATGAATCCACCACAGGTATACATGTGTTCCCCATCCTGAACCTCCCTCCTCCCTCCCCATACCATCCTTCTGGGTCATCCCGGTGCACTAGCCCCAAGCATCCAGTATCGTGCATCCCTTACTCCAGTAAAGATATTCTATTTCCTGAACAGGCGAAACTGTCATGGTGTGACATGAAGTATGTGTATGGGGAAGACATGCCAAAGTTAATTAAATCTGATGACCCTTAATATGAAGAAATAAAATAAATATTAGATAATAAATTATAATATCAACAGATATCAAGTGACTAAGAAATAGAAAACATCCCTAATCAAATGACTTTACAAAGTAAGTGTAGAAAAAATTACTAAAATATACCAGCAACCATAAAAAAGGCCAAGAGCAATTTCGTAAGAAATTATGACTAGAAAACCATTAAAAGGAAAATAAGGCAAATATCTCTTAAAATTGATATTTATTATTGTTTAGAGGTTTTAGATAATATAATGAAAATAAAATATAAATATTGAAGAAAAAAGACAAATATATTAATATCTCCACATGTATATATCTATAAACAACTAAAGAGACTATTTTAAGTCATGTCAACATGTGGCAAGAAATAATGAAATATTCAAAATGTAACATATATAATAAAATTTATGCATAAGATATTAATATCTTCCAAAAAGTCACTTCAAAAATTTTATGATTTGTTTATTTTTATATAAATTCATTCTTCTTAAGTCATACTCTAAAAAGCATTAACAAAATATATTGATAAAGTAGAAAGAATTTCTAAAATTATTCCCATTTTCATTTAACCATATGCAAATAAATGTGGTATGTTTTCATGATGCTCTCTGTTTCCAAAATTTGAAGATCTGTTATTCTCTTCTGTTTTAATTTTCTTGTTACATCTCTGTCTTATTTTTATTCTTCCACTTTAAAAATGCATAAGTATCTTCCCTTGGCTTTCTTATCTTCTCTCTCTACCTTACCCCCAAGAGGTATTATATTATCCCTGATTTAGTCTCATAAATTTGGCACTCCCTCTTTCATGTGATAATACTCATATTCCCACCAAGATTTCTACTGAGAACTCTAGACCCATGCATACATGTATTTACAAATAAAATTAAGTCTAAGAGGATAATAAATATGGCATAAATAGGATACTAAATATGGCAACCTACTGGGCTTCCCTGGTGGCTCAGATGGTAAAGAATCTGCCTACTACTAAAAAACAACAGCAACTGCTTTTGAAATAATGACTTAACAACCATTCCTGTTAAAAATAATGTTTTTAAAAAGATAAATTTATTACTATCATCCTTGCTGATCAGTATAATTTGGAAGCTTCTAGATAATAAAAAATTGAAGAAAATAGAAATACAATAACCTGCAGAATGTTTTTCTGGATTTCCTTCTGCAGTAATCATCTCAAATTCAACATGGATAATACTGAGAATAACTCTCCCAGCTCTTTGAACAAAACTTACCTTTGTTCCTTGTCTTGACTGCTTTCTTTCAGATTAGATCTTTCCAACAACTGAAATTTGAACCACTGAAAATATCTTTGAATTTCTTCCTCTCTTCATATCCTTTCTTATTCTACCTCTCTGATATTACAAAAATTACCGCTCTTCTCACAATTCCACTAACATTTTCCTATTTCAAATTCTCTTTATCTCTCTCATAGATAGTAAAAAAGCTTACTCCATTTTTAATGACTCAGATGCCCAAGCCATTCTGAACATTTGCCAGGTTTACCTTTTTGCAATAACTTAAATAGCATTGGCATAATAAAAGCAAAAATAAAACCTTCAAATGAATTTTTCTCACTTTCTAAAAACTTATCCTACCATTGACTCCAGAACAGAAGTAGATCCATCCTTATGCACTGTTCTTTTATCATACTTGCTTCAAGTTCTAAGTGAAACTGAGCTTCTTACTTCCTCCCAATAAATTCTCTTCAATTTCTCAACTTTGAGATTTGAATTTATAAGCGCTCTACAATTGTGATGCCTTTTTTCTCCATCGTCACATGTTAACAGTTTTATAATACAGCTTAAATGCCATCTCCTTAAACAAATTCTACAGTCAGAAGTTACCCATCCTTTCCCTGAGCTGTACTAAATTTTTATCTTCACAATTATTGTGGGGTTTATTTCATCTATTTTATCTCACAGTGATTTTCACCAATCTTTCTGCACCCTATTTGAACTTAAGGATTCAAGTCATAACTATGACATGAGCTCTTTTTTTTTTAACCACTTAGTATTTATTAAGTAAAGTGCTTTTCACAGAGTAGAGAATGAAAACTTATTTTTAAACTGACTATTTTATATGAAATTGACCAATTTGATTAAAATGACCAATTGACCATTTTTTTTACAAAACAGAGTTGGAGAAAATAGCCATAAGTGTTTATGGTTTAAAGGAAATATGATTTTCTGGCTTGTGTTTGAGCTTTTAGCTGAGGATTCTATTTCTGCTCTTAGTTCAAAATCCATTAGGAACTAAAATGAAATTCTGGAAGCTTTGGAAGAGAGAAATTTTCTCTTCTAACCCTTTTTTAGACATGCTCCTTAAGGATAAGTATAGCACTTAATACTTTTAGAAAAGAGAAGAACAAAAGGAACAGAACTCCTGGGGAAATGTCCATGTTTTTGTTTAACAGTCCTCGTACTTTCTTTCCCTTGTCTCAGTCACATCTGTGAATGGTAATCCCTCTCATGAAACTGAAGGGGGGAGGTTCAAGGCAGAAGGTACCACATCACTTCCACCAGAGTAAAAAGAGCTGACCTCTCCTATGAGGGAAGTCTACATTAGGAGGGTAAACTAAAAGTTGACCTTCCAAGAAGTGTATCTCACTCAAATATATGGAAAAAGAACCTTTTAAAACTTATGCATTTTCTAAAGTAGCTTCCATTTTTTGGTACAAAATGGCCAAACACAAAATAGATCTCATTTAACACCCAAAATAAACATTTATGATGTAGGAATTATTTTCCTCATTTTATAAATGAAAACTTTGACAATAAAGAATTATGAGTTAGTAGTAATAGTTATCTAATAACTCATTGTCAAAATTTTCAAAGTAATAGTTATATCTAGTAGCTTTATTATAATTAATATTATTATTATCCAAGGTCTCATATGCCCATAATTATCACTAGCACAGGAAGCATGCAATTTATAGTCCAAGCTGGGAAACTTTTGAGAATAAATGGTTTATTAATAATTATGCGAAGACGTTAGGCATAAACTGAGAATTTTTGGGGTGAATCAAAGATGAAGTTATCCTACACTTTGCTAAACATGTGATTCAGAAATAGTTTTTTGATTACTGTACAAGTTCTAATTATCCACTCTTCTATTTATACCTTTAAACTTAGTATTTTATAATGTTTTAATCTAATAAAGCAAGTCAATAGTTTTCCTGCTGTATACTCTGAGTGAGTAGAAGTTATTTTTTTGTATTTTTTATTCAGGGAAGCAAATGACTAATTTTTTTCAACTGTCAAATTCAGTTAACACAAGAGCCCAAACACCATGCTTTTTCCAGGAATATTTCCTATCTCATTTGAAAGATATTTGAAGTTGTTTTGTTTTTTATATATGTTAGGATTTTCAGTGTTTTCTGAAAAAAAAAAAAAAAGGTAGTTACAAATTTTGAAACTTAAGGAAGGGGCTGTAGAATGGAATATATGAAGTAGGAATGGAGAGAAGTAGCAAGTAGGCTTTAACGACTGATAGTTGTAATTAAAGGCTTTTTGAAAATGATAATCATGTAGATTGTTTATTAACTGTGTTTGTTTTTTCCTGAAAAAAAAAAAAAAATCTCCAGAGGGCATAGGATAGGTTGAACAGAACAGCAGTGCAATTCTAACACTATTGGGGAGTCATAGGTTCCTGGGGCACGTTTCTGTGGCTGATAGCAACATATGTCTCAGGTTTGGGTCTGTTCTCTTCTCTGTAAGTAAAACTGGAAGTGGCTGTGTGTTTCACAGACTTCTTACGGATTTGCTTACCCACCAAGGAATTTTATTCTTCTCTAAGATGTTTGTGTATTAACAACGATAATTAGCTATACCATGAATTAGACAAGCCTTCCTCTGTGTTAATTCACTTCAGTCCTGTCTGACTCTGCGACCCCACAGACTGTAGCCCACCAGAATTCATTGTCCATGGAATTTCCCAGGCAAGAATACTGGAGTAGTTTGCCATGCCTTCCTCCAGGGATAGAACCCATGTCTCTTATGTCTGTCTCCTGCATTGGCAAGTGGATTCTTTACCACTAGCACCATCAGGGAAGCCCAAAGCCTCCTTTGTGTGCTCAGTCACTTCAATCGTGTCCAACTCTTTGTGACTCCATGGGCTGTGGCCCACCAGGACCCTCCGTCCATTGGATTCTCCAGGTAAGAATACGGGAGTGGGTTGTCATTTCCCTCTCCAAAAACCTCCTTTAAAAATAGCTAAATAAATTTCTATCATTAAATAGAAACATTAAATAATTCATATATAGTCCACAAGATCTTGCATAATCTTGTCTTTGCCTATCATTTTAGCCTCAGAATGCTAAGAAACATACTGTGTTCCCCAGCAGACAACGTTCAAAGTTCTTGAGTTAGATAACCTCATACAATGTTGTTATCTCTGCACCCTATTGGACACTCATGCACACACACACACACACACACACACACTTTAGAAGCTAGTCTCTTTTCCATTTTTAGGTCCCTACTCTTATGTGAAAATCTAAACTTAGATTCCCTCCTGTATTCTTTCATACTTTTTTTTTCTCCGCTGTGGAGTATTTTGTTGTTGTTGTTTTTGTTGCTACTCACGTTGATGAGTACCAGTATAATATCTTGTCTCTCTTTAAAATTTAAATTCCCTAAACATAGAGACTATATTTATCTTGTTTACCTCTTTGTAGTCTGTGATAACATGTAAGTGGTATATAGTATACACTCAGCTAATATTAGAGGAAATAGACATCTTCATGGGTTATAGTAAGCATAAATGGCAACACGCATATAGTTTTAATTAATATGATCCCACTATTAGAAAATGCATCCCTCTCATTTTTATTTAGAATTGATAGTTGTAGCAGCTACTAAAATTTTTAATACTTTTATTCATGGTCAAACTGTCATTACAGTTAGTTTTTCTTTCTCATCTATTTTCTCCAGGTTCCTGGCATCAGGATTATGACTAAATGAATCACTTTTTAGATTCTGATATTCATACAAGTACAGTTTCCTACTGCTTTCTTATCCATGTCTCAATTAGATTCCCTCCACAAGCCTGGATACAGTTGGAAACCTTAAGAATACTTTAGTGTATGAACATAAGCTGTATTACTTTCTGGCTTTTTCCACCTAGATCCTCAAAGCTCCACCTCTACAATGTTAAATGTTAACTATTTCTTCACAGAGCTAGAAAAAATAATTTCACAATTTGTATGGAAATACAAAAAACCTCGAATAGCCAAAGCGATCTTGAGAAAGAAGAATGGAACTGGAGGAATCAACCTACCTGACTTCAGGCTCTACTACAAAGCCACAGTTATCAAGACAGTATGGTACTGGCACAAAGACAGAAATATTGATCAATGGAATAAAATAGAAAGCCCAGAGATAAATCCACGCACATACGGACACCTTATCTTCGACAAAGGAGGCAAGAATATACAATGGATTAAAGACAATCTCTTTAACAAGTGGTGCTGGGAAATCTGGTCAACCACTTGTAAAAGAATGAAACTGGACCACTTTCTAACACCATACACAAAAATAAACTCAAAATGGATTAAAGATCTAAACGTAAGACCAGAAACTATAAAACTCCTAGAGGAGAACATAGGCAAAACACTCTCTGACATACATCACAGCAGGATCCTCTATGACCCACCTCCCAGAATATTGGAAATAAAAGCAAAAATAAACAAATGGGACCTAATTAACCTTAAAAGCTTCTGCACATCAAAGGAAACTATTAGCAAGGTGAAAAGACAGCCTTCAGAATGGGAGAAAATAATAGCAAATGAAGCAACCGACAAACAACTAATCTCAAAAATATACAAGCAACTCCTACAGCTCAACTCCAGAAAAATAAACGACCCAATCAAAAAATGGGCCAAAGAACTAAATAGACATTTCTCCAAAAAAGACATACAGATGGCTAACAAACACATGAAAAGATGCTCAACATCACTCATTATCAGAGAAATGCAAATCAAAACCACTATGAGGTACCATTTCACACCAGTCAGAATGGCTGCGATCCAAAAGTCTACAAATAATAAATGCTGGAGAGGGTGTAGAGAAAAGGGAACCCTCTTACACTGTTGGTGGGAATGCAAACTAGTACAGCCACTATGGAGAACAGTGTGGAGATTCCTTAAAAAACTGGAAATAGAACTGCCTTATGATCCAGCAACCCCACTGCTGGGCATACACACTGAGGAAACCAGAAGGGAAAGAGACACGTGTACCCCAATGTTCATCGCAGCACTGTTTATAATAGCCAAGACATGGAAGCAACCTAGATGTCCATCAGCAGATGAATGGATAAGAAAGCAGTGGTACATATACACAATGGAGTATTACTCAGCCATTAAAAAGAATACATTTGAATCAGTTCTAATGAGGTGGATGAAACTGGAGCCTATTATACAGAGTGAAGTAAGCCAGAAGGAAAAACATAAATACAGTATTCTAACGCATATATATGGAATTTAGAAAGATGGTAACAATAACCCTGTGTATGAGACAGCAAAAGAGACACTGATGTATAGAACAGTCTTATGGACTCTGTGGGAGAGGGAGAGGGTGGGAAGATTTGGGAGAATGACATTGTAACATGTAAAATATCATGTAAGAAACGAGTTGCCAGTCCAGGTTCGATGCACGATACTGGATGCTTGGGGCTGGTGCACTAGGACGACCCAGAGGGATGGTATGGGGAGGGAGGAGGGAGGAGGGTTCAGGATGGGGAACACATGTATACCTGTGGTGGATTCATTTTGATGTTTGGCAAAACTAATACAATTATGTAAAGTTTAAAAATAAAATAAAATTAAAACCAAAAAAAAAAAAATGTTAACTATTTAGACTATCTTGACTAAAATATGATTTTTAAACAATTATAATACATATTACATAATTATAATGCAGTTTTAGAGAAAGAGTGGATTCTGAATTTTTTAATTTCATTTACATATTCTCTCTAGCCTGCTCAAATTCATCCTGTTACCAATATTTTACTTCTCTAGATTTTGAAGTTGTAGAATTTTTAAAATATTGAATAGCATATAATGGAATAAACAATAAATTGGAAGAAAGAAGCAGATATGGGTTCTGGTTTCTTTCTTTCCATTTTTTATTATTGATAATTAAGTGTTTCACTTGATCTTTATGGACTTCTGTTATTTTATCTGCAATATGTTATAATAGTATAACTTGACTTAAACTAGAAAGAGAGAACAGATGGTGTTTTGTGGGGTCTCTAGCTCTAGAATCTATAATCCTAGCTTAAGAGAGGGTTTTGCAGCAAAACATAATTGAGATTCAGTAGAATATAATACTCATTTAAACAGCAAAACAAAGAGTCTCTTCTTTGAGGGAAGAATGTTAACTAGTCTTTGTATAAGTTTCCTCTTCCAATCCTTCCAGCCCTGTCAAATCATTTAACTCTCTATTTAATAATGAGGGAATTCCTTGGTGGTCTAGTGGTTAGGACTGCAGAGGGCACAGGTTTAATCTTTGGTCAGGGAACTGAGATCTCAAACGCTGTGTGGTGTGGCCAAAATAAATAAATAAATAAGTATATATTTAAATGGTTAAAATGGGGGAGAATATTTAAAAATTTTAAACAAAGATAAATATGCTAAATTATTAATACTCTTGTTTCACTTTTTTCCCAAATTACACATTATTTTGTGTAAATAACACCTTTAGAAAAGCAAGTGAATTTTCTACAATTTTACACTCTATTTTAACAGCATCTCAAATAATTGTAATATGGATCTTAAAGCAGAGGAAGGGCTCCAGAGAGCTTTTCCTTCCAGCTGACTGTGTTAGATTTAAGTTTGCAGCAGTTTTCAGGGATATCAATGTCTGATGACTGGTGGGCTCTTGAAATGTGAGTTATGGTTTTTATTCCATCCTCTGAAAAGCATCTGCTAGATGCAGAATTGAGCAATGTTTGTTACTATTTCAGGAAAAAGTCCAATTGTAAATGGATGTGGGAGAAGATCACAAAGTCAGGCATCATAACTTTGGGTTTTACAGCTTGGTTTTGGACTGTAAAAAACCTACAGACCTCTGGTATCAGTAGAAATCAATTCAAATACTGGCTATGTCATGAATTATCTATGTGACTTCAGGCCTTAATTTCTATCTCCTATAAAATGGGTTGATTGCAAAAGATGGCATCTAAGTTTCTTTTTAAAAAATTCTAAAATTAATATGTATCAATATTGAAAAACTAGAAGATAAGTACAAAAAGCCTAAAATCACTCATAATTTCACAACTTAGAAAAAAATCAGTATAATAATGTTATTGTGTATTTACTTTTATCTTGTTATACAAATGTATACCACTCAGCTATGTATTTTACATATTATATATTTCCATACATATTTATGTTCATAAATATATTTCCCATACACATATTTTACTTATTATAAAATTGATTCATACAGTAATCTATTCTGTTTTGTATTCATTTACTATATCAAAAGCACTTTCCCATGTTATATAAAAAATATAATTTTATAATTTTATTATTTAGAAAGTATAATTTGTTTAACAGCTGTTGTTGTTTAGTTGCTAAGTCGTGTCTGACTCTTTTGTGACCCAATGGACTGTAGCCTGCCAGGCTCCTCTGTCCATGGAATTTCCCAGGCAAGAACACTGGAGTGGGTTGCCATTTCCTTCTTCTGGGTATATTCCCAACGCAGTGGTCAAACCCTCCCCTCCTGCATTGGCAGGCAGATTCTTTACCATTGAGGCACCAGGGAAACCCTTGCGATAGTTACTGATTATTATTTAACTTCTAGCTTTTCATAATTATGGAAAAGATTGATGATGGATATTTTTTATATTAATATCAGTGTATATCATTTATTGTTCAGTAATAGGGAATTATTAGATCAAAGGACTATACTTATAATGACCATTTGGAAGGTTAAATTCTAAACTAAGATTGTCATTTTCAAAGAGATTCAGAATACATGAAAAAACTAAAAAAGATCAATATAAATATTGCCAAGATAACTCTAGATGTAGCTTATTTGAAAATAGTCAACTAGAGTATTCTCAATAAGAGCACATTCTCAATAAGACCTTTTGAAAAGAAAATCAAAATTAAAAACATTTGAATGATAGGGTGATCAGAAATTGTATATTTCACACTGGGCTTCTAGGTTTGTTTCTCTGAACCAACTCTGTGGTATCTTAAAGGCATTTTCAATGATTTGTTGTAAACAAACCAACTCTGTGGTATCTTAAAGGCATTTTCAATGATTTATTGTAAACAATTTTGAGATATCCAATGTTAGGAAAACACTTTCTGAGTAGTGATTCTGATTATGTATTTTAGAGACAAACTTTTTGCAAAATCTCTGACTGCATCCTTCTGGGTTGTACTTTTAAAGCCTCTCATCTACCATGGTACACCAATCTGTATTTAACTATCTCAGGGATTTTAATTCTGCATTCTCCAAATTTGTCACTAGATGGGAGAAGAGGACTTTGGTTAGATTCTAGTGTAGCCATTTCATTTGGTGTCTGATATATAGTCTCTTCTGACTCATTGGAAAAGACCTTGATGCGAGGAAAGACTGAAGGCAAAAGGAGACTGGTGGCAGAGGATGAGATGGTTTGATAGCGTCATTGAGTCAATGGACACAAATCTGGGCAAACTTGTGGAGATGGTGAAGAACAGGGGAGCCTGGCATGCTGCAGTCCATGGGGCCACAAAAAGTCAGATGGGACTTAGCAAGTGAACCACAAAAACAAATAGGATCCATTTGGTTATAGTCATTAGAATTCATTCAATTTGTATACCTTTTTGCACCCCGTGGCAAATTTTGTTAGAGTAATTTGAGTACCATTTAGAGCATTCAATACTACAGAAATTTGCTGTCCCTTCCCAAGTGATTGCAGGGTTATGCTGAGGAGTGGCTATTTTTGTTATACTGTTATAACTTGTTTGTCAGTGTGGATATTATGTAGACCCCACCTACCTTGGGGACAGGCATATATCAGTGAATTAGTCTTTGACCCCAGATCTATCGAGGAATGGAGAAGGCAATGTGTTGGGGGCTGGCATGAGGCACTCCGCCCATGACAAAGGTCATGAGGAAGGAGGCTCGACATACGCAAAGGTGGGACTGAGCCTCAGGAGTCCCCTTGGAAATTCTCGAGCATCTACCCCCATAACCAGAGCCTGCCTACTTTACTACTTGGTGCTCTCACTTACACCTCTGACTTTACGGGGGGCTGTCCCCCACCACCTCTTTCGGAGAAGGAGTTAACTTAGAGCTCCAGTTAATAATAATTCCTGGGCGTGATAAGAGTGTTTTAACCTACAAACTCCTCTGAAGGTTCTCTAGCCTGCCTGACAGGCTTGTCCAGCCACATGTGATTGCTCACAGCCTCCCAACTGTGAGAGGCACGAGATGCTTTAAACCTTCTAAAAACAGGTTCCTTAGAAAAGTTAGAAAACTGTTAGTATAAGTATAATGGGCTGATTAGAAATTGTATTGGTGAAGGGTTTTTCATTTGTTGAGCCAATGTTTGTTGCTAAGTCTCCACATCCCCTGCCCTTACACACATTAATGAATATATAGAAGAAATAAGTATTAACCTTTGATATAAATCACATTAGACCTTAGACTAAGTAAATTCTTTCCTTAACTAAAACCCACTACACCCTCACCCTATAGGAATGTAACTTTATTTGGGTGGCATCTGTTTTAAGAATAATCACCCTTGGAGAAAAAAGTGTTCTGGTTGACTGACCACTGTCACAAGGAGAGGGTCATAAATTGTCAGCAGGCCCCCCTGGCCAGAAGATGATGTAACACCCCTAAGACCTCTGTATACATTTGTGTGAAGCACCTGACTTTGATAAAAGTCAGGACTGCTGTCCCCACGTGACTTTTGTATAACATCTCAGTGTATAAAAACAGACTCTGGAAAATAAAGAATTGAGATCAGTTCCTCGAAAGACTGGTCTCCCCATGTCTCTCTCTCTCTCACTCTGGCTGAGTCTCCATCTGGAGCGCGGAACCCGCCATGCTTACTAATTATGCGTGGGCTTCTAAGATCCGACCGGGGAGGCCTCAGTGTCTCCTCTCCTTCGGGAGAACGGAAGGACGCCTGCGGCCTACGTAAGTGGTGCAAGCTTCTTGTCTTGAAGTTTTATTGGTCTCCCGCGTAAACCAAGCTACTCAGCCTCTTTTCTCCACTGAATTTTCCTACTGAGCTATCTTCATTCTATTACTCTTTATATCTTTGATGAATATTTAAATAGTCGCTGAAGCTGTCTCCCCTTCGAATACCCTGGATCAGCTGGGGCTGGACCCCGGCAGGTGGCGCCTGAGGCCTTTTGAAGGTAAGTCCCCAACCCTATTCTCCCAGTGTTGAGTTTTCAAGATGGCTAGGACCCCACTTAGGGTGCTGCAGATCCCCCTGTAGGATAGACAGGGTGAAGAGGAGTGGGAAGTGTTGAAAGTGTTGAAGAGTTAGAGAGAAAAAACAGATTCTAAAAAGGCTGACAAAAAAGGTCTAATCTTTTGATAGCTAAAAGCAAAATCTTGTACTATACTTAACTTTCTGACATGGGTAACACTGAAACTAAAAATGCCAACTCTTTATACAAGTAATCTTGAAACTGTTGAAGAGGGTACTGTTAATTTAGATACTTGGGTGAAGGTAAAAAAAAAAAAAAAACTAAAAACTTATCCTATAAATATGATTTAAAATGTTCTGGAACCCCGTCATGAGGCTGTGGGATAACCTATGGGAGAGGCTATAGCGGTGGATGGTAGTAGGTCTCCACCTTCTGCGCAGATCATTTTTTCTGCCATTGACGAAGAAAAGGAGGGAGACGGTGCTCTACCTCCCGAGGAGTGAGAGGGCTTACAGGATGCTGCGGCTGGGCGCCCTGGCGAGCCCCCTCTTCCTCTACACAAACCTTTAAAAATTTATCCAATAATTTCTGATTTAAGATGACTACCCCACCTCTGCTTGCACCTCCCAGGGCCTAATAACTCCCCAGTTTACATCCAAAGCCTCCCAGAGCATAGCCTAAGGCTGAAAAAGATAAAAAAGGTTTTCTTTTTAAACAAAGGAGCTTTTAAAAAATACACAATATACAGAGCCTGTTCCTTGCAGAAAACCCCCTCCAGGGGGCCTCACCCAAGCAAAAAAAAAAAAAAAGAGAGAGAGAGAGAAAAATAAAAAGAAAAAAGAAAAAAAGTGGAAAAAAAAGGAAAGAAAATAGAGAAAGATCTAAAGATAGAAAAAGAACTAAAGAGTAAAAAGGAGAAAGGAACAGAGGAGGAAGGAATCAGGGAACGCAGCAAGATAGAAAAAGGAAGAAAGGAAGTTAGAAAAAGAGATACAGAGAGAAAAAGAGGGAAGAAGGAAGAAAAAGTTAGAGAGAAAGAGGGTAAAAGGAAAGAAACGAAGGAAAGAAAAGGTAGTGAGAAAAGAAGGGGGACAGAAAAGTGAAAAAGGCAGGAAGAGAGGGAGAGAGAGAGAGAGAGAGAGAGAGAGAGAGAAAGAAAGTAAGGAAGAAGGGAGAATGAAAAAGGGAAACAGGAAGGAAATGATAGAAAGTAAAAGAGAAGAGAAGAGGAAGGAAAAAAGATAGAGTGAGGGAAAGAAAACTTGAGAAAGATTTAAAGAGAAGAAGAAAGAAAAAATCAGCAGAGGAGAGAGGAGAGGACTTACAGGACACTGTGGCCAGGCGCCCTGGCGAGCTCCCTCCTCAAACCTTTAAAAAAAACCTATCCACCACTTTCTGATTTAAGGCGATCGCCGCCACCTCCGTTTGCGCCTTCTAGGGCCCAAGAGTTCCCCACTTTGCCCCCAAAGCCTCTCAAAGTGTTGCCTAAGCCTGAGGAAGATAAAAAGTTTTTTGAACAGTGGAGCTTTTAAAACAGACTGCATACACAATATGCAGAGCGTGCTCCTTGGAGAAAACCCACTCAGGGGGGTCTCACCAAGGCTAAGAGAAAAGCAGAATGGTAAGGGGATTTAGCAACAATATTAACCCCTGACAAGCCGGTTACTCCAATTCCAACAGGAGTGGCTGGACCCCTACCTGAGGGCATTGTAGGACTTGTGCTAGGGCGTAGCTCGCTTTCTTTAAAAAAAAAAAAAGAGAGAGAGAAAAGAAAAATTTCGGCGGTGCATGGTGTAGTAGATTCTGATTATATTGAGAAATTAAAGTTTTGACCTCACCGCCTGTGAAAACTGTGCAAATTAATAAAGGTCAAAGAGTAACACAGCTTTTGCCTTTACCTTAGTATCAGACAGGAAAAAACTTGACTTCTCAGGCTAGGAGCCACAGAGTATTTGGATTTAGTGATCTAGCCTTTTGGGTGCAGGAAATTACAGCTCCAAGGCCTTTAAAAGATCTTTTAATTCAAGAAAATAAAATGTCAGGGCTCTTAGACACAAGAACAGACGTCTCATAACATTGCTGGGAAAGACTGGCCCAGTTCCTGGCCCAGCATACTACTGAAAATGAGTTGATGAGATTAGACAAAGTGGTATGTGGGGTGGGAATGCTGTAGAGAAAAAGGTGAGGGAAAGTTTAAAACCTTGAAGAGTAGTGAGTTCTCCATTGCTGGAGGTATTCAAGCAAAGATTAGATGGTTGCTTGTCATCTAAGAAGCTATAGACCAGATTTAGGTTACAAAACAATAACTGGAGAAGCTTATAAAGATGTTGTGCAACACCTCTTATCTTGCTTCTCATATTTAGGTGCCAAAAGTTTTGCAAACTGACAATGCCCCTTTGAAGCTTCGGAGAGATTGTTTACTAACGTTATATGATTTCAAAAAATTATTAGGGGACATTAATTGGATATGCCCACATTTAAAACCGACTACTGCAGATTTAAAGCCTTTGTTTGATTGCTTAAAAAGCGATCCTAATTCCAGTTCTAAGAAAAGTTGACTAATGAGACAGAGTAGGCTCTTATTAAAGTAAATGAGACTTTAAATAATAAGTTAATTAGGATTAATATTACCAAAAGATGAGATTAAACATAGAGTGTAGGTATATGTTTTGTGTCCGGCCACATGTGATTGCTCACAGCCTCCCAACTGTGAGAGGCACGAGATGCTTTAAACCTTCTAAAAACAGGTTCCTTAGAAAAGTTAGAAAACTATTAGTTTAAGTATAATGGGCTGATTAGAAATTGTATTGGTGAAGGGTTTTTCATTTGTTGAGCCAATGTTTGTTGCTAAGTCTCCACATCCCCTGCCCTTACACACATTAATGAATATATAGAAGAAATAAGTATTAACCTTTGATATAAATCACATTAGACCTTAGGCTAAGTAAATTCTTTCCTTAACTAAAACCCACTACACCCTCACCCTATAGGAATGTAACTTTATTTGGGTGGCGTCTGTTTTAAGAATACTCACCCTTGGAGAAATAAGTGTCCTGGTTGACTGACCACTGTCACAAGGAGAGGGTCATAAATTGTCAGCAGGTCCCCCGGGCCAGAAGATGATGTAACACCCCTAAGACCTCTGTATACATTTGTGTGAAGCACCTGACTTTAATAAAAGTCAGGACTGCTGTCCCCACGTGACTTTTGCATAACATCTCAGTGTATAAAAACAGACTCTGGAAAATAAAGAATTGGGATCAGTTCCTCGAAAGACTGGTCTCCCCATGTCTCTCTCTCTCTCACTCTGGCTGAGTCTCCATCTGGAGCGCGGAACCGGCCATGCTTACTAATTATGCGTGGGCTTCTAAGATCTGACCGGGGAGGCCTCAGTGTCTCCTCTTCTTCGGGAGAACGGAAGGACGCCTGCGGCCTACGTAAGTGGTGCAAGCTTCTTGTCTTGAAGTTTTATTGGTCTCCCGCGTAAACCAAGCTACTCAGCCTCTTTTCTCCACTGAATTTTCCTACTGAGCTATCTATCCTCATTCTATTACTCTTTATATCTTTGATGAATATTTAAATAGTCGCTGAAGCCGTCTCCCCTTCGAATACCCTGGATCAGCCGGGGCTGGACCCCGGCAGCAATGGCACCCCACTCCAGTGTTCTTGCCTGGAGAATCCCAGGGACGGGGGAGCCTGGTGGGCTGCCATCTATGGGGTCGCACAGAGTTGGACATGACTGAAGTGACTTAGCAGCAGTCTACTGAGGAAAGCTCTCTAGCATTTTTCTGAGCAAATCAGAGCTTGAGCAAGATCATAGCCAACCTGTTGACAACAGCTCCTCCTCTAAGACACAGATTGAAATCTGCAGTACTGTATGCCACTTTTTAAGGTTGTACATTTCAATTTTTGTACTCCCAGGTGTGTGGACATTTGATTATGTTAAAAAAACTATCTATGAGCTTCCCAGTTCTATACACTGTAATTATTTTCTGCTTTGATACTCGTCCAGTATCTTCTTAAAAAAAGTTTTTTTCGGGATGGGGAACACATGTATACCTGTGGCGGATTCATTTTGATATTTGGCAAAACTAATACAATTATGTAAAGTTTAAAAATAAAATAAAATTGGAAGAAACCTAAAAAAAAAAAAAAAAAAAAAAAAAAATTATCCATTTATTATAGTTTTGTTCAGTGACAGTGTGTCCACTTAATCTAGTTTTTCTTAATGAAAGGGTTCATAGGAATGACTCAGTTAATCAGAATCAAATCACTCTAATGGTTTGCAAATATGCCCTTCATATAAACCATGCTTGTATATCAGGTGGTGGAGTTTTTAGATCAATTTTAATATTTAACATTTAAGAGTAAATAATAAATTTTATGTATTTCCCCATACCTCTCTCATTCAACTCTTTATTTTTAAGCTCTATGCTTCTATGTGTACACCTTCTTCACTCTTTTGACTACTGCATTTTATAGAAGCATTGCAGTGTGCATCTACCATATTTATGTATCCATTTCCTAGTTAGCTCTCTGCTATTACATACAATGCCTTGATGATGTTTTTTCATCTGTACTTGTCTTTATACTTATGTTTTCAAGATTTTCTAGAATTTATATCAAAGAACAAGCAATTGTTCCATTATGTATATGCATACTAACTTCTAGTAATACTTTCCCAAATGGTTTTATCAACACATTTCTGCCCCTGCCAGAAAAACTGTTTCTTGCCTAGGCAATACTTGATATGTGCTGCTTTCCAATTTTTTCTTTTTTTGTGGTTGTTGTGTGGGTTCTAACTGAGATGGCAATTTGCTACCATTTGGTGTTATTGAATAGAGAAGAATGAAAGCAGAAATGTTAGTTGCTCAGTTGAGTAAAACTATATGTGATCCCATGAACTGTAGCCCACCAGGCTCCTCTGTACATGGAATTTTCCAGGAAAGGGTACTGGAATGGGTACTTCTTCAGGGAATTTTCCTGACTTAGGGATTGAATCCCAGTCTCCTGCACTGCAGGCAAGTTCTTTACCATCTGAGCCACCAGGGAAGCCCACTGAATAGAGAAGAAGCCTAGAAAAGAAGGAAGAACATTTTATGATCCAATTTCTCCCTGAACCAAACTACCTATATCTTAGTTTCAAATATTTAAAAGTAAACTTGTAAGGAGACAATAATAATAATATTATTCATATTATCACTAATTTTGTGTTTAGCCTTATTGCTACCAGTGAAAGCAAGTTCCAAGCTCTCTCCACTCTCCACATGAGAGGCCAATGAATCCGAGAGAGATGAGGTATTGAAGCAAGGAATATGACTTTATTCAGAAATATGGCTTACTGAGAAAATGGCAGACTAATGTCTCAAAATAACCATTTTCCCTGGGTCTGGACGCCAGGTCTTTTATGGAACAGATATGAGGAGAGGTGAGGAAGCAAAGTTAAAAAAAAAAAAAAAAAACCCCAATATTTAATTCTTAAAGATATTTCCTAGATTCGCACACCTTGGGCAGGGGAATGTTTTTCTTTTTCTTACAGTCATTTACAGGTGGGCAGATGTCAGATTATCTCCCTGCGAGCTAAACTAAGGCACTTTATGGATCAGGAGGATGAGGGGAGGGAGTTCTCTGAGGTAAGCCATTATGTATGATTATATTAATAACAAAGCAGAAAAAAAAAGAGTTAAAATTAAAGAAATAGTTTTAGCATGGAAGAGTCGAAATTGACTCTTCCCTATTACACTATTACATAGGTAGCAGAATCAGAAATCACATAATGTATGTCAGGTATGCCATTCTAAATTTAAGTAAACAAAATATCAGAGGGAAGAGATTATCATGGAACATTATCTGGGGAGAAAAGTGTTTAGACAATTTTCCCCTTTGTATTAATATATTTTAATATAGGACAGTCACTTGTGACATTAAAATTATTGTGTAATTTTCTTCTTTTATTGTACTTTTCTTTGAATCACTTAAAAATATTGAGAGTTTTATATCAAGAAAGAAATTCTTGTCACAGCACATTAATTATACATTATCAATGTTGAAGTGTAAAACTTGGAAATATTTATCATACCATTTTCAGTACAGTTCTACCCATTCATGACTCATTAGAGTAGAATTTGAAAAGAATCAAATGTTTGGAAAGAATCTACAATGGGGGTTCAAATAGTAATTTTTCTACATAAATGTAATTAAATCCACAGTGACTGTTAGATTGAAAGAGGTTTATATTTAGTATACACTGAAACAAACACCTAATTTCCCACAGAAAAAAAGTGCTTTTAAGCCATTCCACACACGATTAACGGAGAAGGCAATGACACCCCACTCCAGCACTCCTGCCTGGAAAAATCCCATGGACAGAGGAGCCTGGTAGGCTGCAGTCCATGGATTCGCTAAGAGTCGGACACGACTGAGCGACTTCACTTTCACTTTTCACTTTCATGCACTGGAGAAGGAAATGGCAACCCACTCCAGTGTTCTTGTCTGGAAAGTCCCAGGGACGGGGGAGCCTGGTGGGCTGCCGTCTGTGGGGTCACACAGAGTCGGACACTACTGAAGTGACTTAGTGACACATGATTAATGTCTGTTGATGACAGTGTTTTACCATCAGAAGTTCAGCTATTTATAGACAAAATAATAACGAAGAGCTTTGGCAAAATCCCAAGGATTATTTTCATTATACTCTAGAGTAGAGGCTCCAGATAATACAATTAATGTTTGCTGGATTGAAACTGCTGAAATTTAAGAAAATGGGAAATCAAAGTGAAGTGAGTCAATGAACATGGTAGTTAAACGAAGCCCTCTGAATTAGTTAATTTTATTGATATATTTTCTTCGCTGAAATCATCATCATTATTTCGACTGATGTTTAAGATCAATATGAGATCACTTGTTCACTCATTACAAAAGCATTTGCTGCGTAATTGCTTGGGCAGCATTTCTTTTTTTTTTTTTTTTTTTGAAACATACAAGGACTCAGGGAATGTATTTTTTGCCCTTAGGAAGTTCGTGGCCTAACGTGGTACGTGGTGATTTTACAAAAAATAGATCTGTTTTACAATATTCTACTTCTTTTCATAGTAGAATTGAGCCATTCTAGTGACATATGACAGCAGTGCGCCCTGTCACTTCAAGTGACAGTCTTTAAGCATCCGTGTGTATTCACCATGCTCCTTCCTCTTCTCTAATAACCAACGATATTACAGATCTAGGGCCCCCAACAAGCTGAGTTTTTAAGTGAAGGTATAACCTAGCATGGACCCCTTCTGATTAAAGGAAGTTCAAATTCCTTGAGCCCATCCTGACCAAAAAAATTGACCAAGATAATTACACTATTAACTTTATTTATTCATTCAGAAAATGCTGAGTATTCTGGCCAAACCACCATATTAAGCATAATAAGAACCAGGGATGAAATGTCGAATTGGATACAATTGTTATCTTCAAGTTTTGATGGGCTAGTAGGAGTAGATAGATATGTATATAGTAAAGTTGTAGGTTCATTGTTAGCAGTAGGCATGTGGTATAGCATGCAATCATATGACAAACTGATTGACTTCTCAGAGTTCAAAAGAAATGATAAGGAAGGTGATGTTTCAGTGAAACTTGGAATGTGTGCAAGATCCCTCCATTGGATTTAATAGGAGAGATGGGTAAAGAATATGCCTCTAAAACAGCAGTGCCAAAAAGGCAGATTCGTCAGCAAAGACAAGTCTTCTGAAACATTATAGAAAATTCAGGAATCTAACAAGAGTGGTAAAATTGCAAAATGAAAGTAAAATGAAGATAAATAGTCATGCTGAGGGAATTTAACTTTATCTTATGAGCCATGTGGATGCTCTAAACTATTTTAAGCAAGAGAATACTTGAGAAACAGGATGAGACTAGCACTTGAAAAAACCACTGTGACATCAGTATAGATTAGAACGCAGTTTTTACAGCAAAGACTTCCCTTGTGGCTCAGCTGGTAAAGAATCTGTCTACAATGTGGGAGACAGGGGTTTGATCCCTGGATTGGGAAGATCCCCTGGAAAGGGAAAGGCTACCTACTCTGGCCTGAAGAATTCCATGGACTGTATGGTCCTTAGGGTAGCAAAACCTGGACACAACTGAGTGGCTTTCACTTGTACAGCAGGAAGCTCAGGAAACTGCCCTGAGAGCATATCATCAAATAAGAAAGTCAGAGTAAGATAGCAGAGAAAATAGTAATAGTGAAGAAAGGACATTTAAAGATGATATTAAGAAGGCAGAACCATCATAAAAATGATAGCTCATTTTGATTGAGGATTTACTCTGTTCAGGGCACTGTGTTAACTTCTTTATAAGAATTTACCTAATTCTTGTAATAGACTTAAACTTAACGTTGTTTGTAACCTCTCTAAGTCACAGAAAAGTGAGAGTTCCCATTATATAGTTAGAAGTGGTAGTGCTGGTTTTATGCATAAGATATGTTACTTCAGTCCACATTTCTCCTAATCACTAATTTATGTATACTGCCTTTATAAGCACAATAGGACTTTGTGGTTGATTAAATAATTATGTATGGAATAATTATCATAAAATTATGATAGCTTAGGGGAAAAATGATTAAAGAAACAGGAAAAGGCTTCAATATAGAAATGTTAATAGAAATAGGCTTTAGTAAGTACCAAGATTTCAACAAGTGAAATATGTGAGAAGTTCATTCTGCTGCTGCTGCTAAGTTGCTTCAGTCGTGTCCAACTCTGTGTGACCCCAGAGACGGCAGCCCACCAGGCTCCGCCATCCCTGGGATTCTCCAGGCAAGAACACTGGAGTGGGTTGCCATTTCCTTCTCCAATGCGTGAAAGTGAAAAGTGAAAGTGAAGTCACTCTGTCGTGCCCGACTCTTAGCGATCCCAAGGACTGCAGCCTACCAGGCTCCTCCATGGGATTTTCCAGGCAAGAGTACCAGAGTGGGGTGCCATTGCCTTCTCCAAAGTTCATTATAGACGTAATTAAATACACAAAGTTAAGGATTCATGTTGATATATGGCAAAACCAATACAATATTGTAAAGTTTGAAAATATAATAAAATATAAAAAAGAACTTATGGAAACTTTTTCTGGTGGGTAGGGAAGGAGTTTTGCAGTGAGTTTTGAACAGAAGTATTGCATTATCCAATACTTTTTACAGAAATAAGTGATCAGATCAGTAGCTCAGTTGTGTCCGACTCTGTGACCCCATGAATCACAGCACGCCAGGCCTCCCTGTCCATCACCAACTCCCGGAGTTCAGTGAGACTCACGTCCATCAAGTCAGCGATGCCATCCAGCCATCTCATCCTCTGTCGTCCCCTTCTCCTCCTGCCCCCAATCCCTCCCAGCATCAGAGTATTTTCCAATGAGTCAACTCTTCACATGACGTGGCCAAAGTACTGGAGTTTCAGCTTTAGCATCATTACTTCCAAAGAAATCCCAGGGCTGATCTCCTTCAAAATGGACTGGTTGGATCTCCTTGCAGTCCAAGGGACTCTCAAGTGTCTTCTCCAACACCACAGTTCAAAAGCATCAATTCTTCGGCGCTCAGCCTTCTTCACAGTCCAACTCTCACATCCATACATGACCACAGGAAAAACCATAGCCTTGACTAGATGGACCTTGTTGGCAAAGTAATGTCTCTGCTTTTGAATATGCTATCTAGGTTGGTCATAACTTTCCTTCCAAGGAGTAAGCGTCTTTTAATTTCATGGCTGCAGTCACCATCTGTAGTGATTTTGGAGCCCAGAAAAATAAAGTCTGACACTGTTTCCACTGTTTCCCCATCTATTTCCCATGAAGTGATGGGACCAGATGCCATGATCTTCGTTTTCTGAATGTTGAGCTTTAAGCCAACTTTTTCACTCTCCACTTTCACTTTCATCAAGAGGCTTTTTAGTTCCTCTTCACTTTCTGCCATAAGGGTGCTGTCATCTGCATATCTGAGGTTATTGATATTTCTCCCAGCAATCCTGATTCCAGTTTGTGTTTCTTCCAGTCCAGCGTTTCTCATGATGTACTCTGCATATAAGTTAAATAAACAGGGTGACAATATACAGCCTTGACCACCTCCTTTTCCTATTTGGAACCAGTCTGTTGTTCCATGTCCAGTTCTAACTGTTGTTTCCTGACCTGCATACAAATTTCTCAAGAGGCAGATCAGGTGGTCTGGTATTCCCATCTCTTTCAGAATTTTCCACAGTTTATTGTGATCCACACAGTCAAAGGTTTTGGCATAGTCAAGAAAGCAGAAATAGATGTTTTTCTGGAACTCTCTTGCTTTTTCTATGATCCAGCAGATGTTGGCAATTTGATCTCTGGTTCCTCTGCCTTTTCTAAAACCAGCTTGAACATCAGGAAGTTCACGGTTCACATATTGCTGAAGCCTGGCTTGGAGAATTTTGAGCATTACTTTACTAGCGTGTGAGATGAGTGCAATTGTGTGGTAGTTTGAGCATTTTTTGGCATTGCCTTTCTTTGGGATTGGAATGAAAACTGACCTTTTGCAGTCCTGTGGCTACTGCTGAGTTTTCCAAATTTGCTTGCATATTGAGTGCAGCACTTTCACAGCATCATCTTTCAGGATTTGGAATAGCTCAACTGGAATTCCATATTCTCATTTAAGTTTTATGAGAAATAGGCTGGTATGATATACTTAAATTAGATCATAAAAGAATTTAAAAGGTAGTCTAAGTAAGTACCTTTCATAAGTTTGAGATCTAAGGAAAAAATTACGCATTCTATGATTTACTCATAACAGTCTGAAGTAGAGTACAGAATGATTATTATAGGATTAATTAGAAGCTTATCCTCTAGGTCAGATAAAATATAATTGGAGCCTAAAAAGCTAGTGGTGGTGAATAAGGAAACTGAAAAATTAGGAAAATATGGCATAAAAATTTTACTGGATGTGGGAATTAAATATATTACTATAATATATGTATATCATACCTGTTATTATCAAATCAAATAAGAAAGTCAGAGTAAGATAGCAGAGAAAATAGAAAGTAATAGTGAATAAAGGACATATAAAGATAATATTAAGAAGGCAGAACCATCATAAAAATGATAGCTCATTTTCATTGAGCATTTACTCTGTTCCAGGCACTGTTAATTCTTTACAAGAATTTACATAATTCTTCTAATAGACTTAAACTTATGTTGTATATAACTTATGTATTATGATATATATAGTATAGTAATAAGATAAAACTATCATCTTCACGATGATGGGATGCACAGAGAAGAAGATATCAACAATTTTGTGTTATTACTTCCTATGCTAAGTCATTTCAGTTGTTTCCAACTTTGTGCGACCCCATAGATGGCAGCCCACCAGGCTCCCCTGTCCCTGGGATTCTCCAGGCAAGAACACTGGAGTGGGCTGCCATTTCCTTCTCCAATGCATGAAAGTGAAAAGTAAAAGTGAAGTCGCTCAGTCGTGTCCGAGTCTTAGCGACCCCATGGACTGCAGCCTAACAGGCTCCTCCGTCCATGGGATTTTCCAAGCAAGAGTACTGGAGTGGGGTGCCATTGCCTTCTCCGTATTACTTCCTAAAACGCGTAATTTGAATTTAGTCATGAGAAATATCAGAGAAACAGCAATGTTACTGAAAAAAAGATTGAGAAGCTGTGATTAAGGAAGAATGAAGTGCCATGGTATTTAAATGCAGTATGTAATCCTAAATGTAAACTAAGTTCAGTTTTTTGTTTGTTTTGGCTTTATGGATCATTGATACGATAACTAGTAAAATATTAATATGGTTTTAAGATTAGATAATATCATCATATTAGTGTTATTTGTGGATTTTGATAAAAGTCTTATAAGTTTAAAAGAGAGTATACTTTTTCTTATGAAATAGACATTGATGTATTTTAGATTTAAATTTCAAAATTTGAAAGATGTAGAGTAAGATGTCTTACCAGTTAATATAATTAAATAGAAATAAACAAAAACAAAATAAATAGAAAAGACTCAAATAATTGAGAATTATGTAACCCATCTAGACAACCATATTAAAAATATTTTGAACTAAATAATAAAAATATAACATATCATAATGCTGAAGATGTTGATAAAGTAGTATTTAGATGAGACTTTAAAAATGTACTTGCCTCAGAAAATAAAATATATTAAAAATTAATTATCTAAACTCCCACATTGAGGTTTTTTAAAAAATGAGCAAATTAAAAGCAGAATAGTATGGAAAAAAAAAGAAATTAAAGAATAGATTATAATAAAGAAAATTAATAAAGACAAGCAATTTTAATTACAAAATCAAATCAATAAAACACTAGAAACACTAAACCATAAGATAGAATACACAAAATTATCAGTAAAAGGAATAAAATGGGACATCACTGCAGATCCTAGAACTATGAAAAGCACAGTAAGACAGTACAAAAAAACTTTGATTAATTCAAACTTAAATGCCATATAATCCTTGAAAATTATAACATAAAACCAAGCTGAAATAGAAAATTGAAGTATTCCTATATGCATTAATGTTTTCAATCTTTGTCAGTTTTTCAATAAAGAAAGTTTCAAGACCAGATGCTTTCATTGGTAAACTTTATTAAATATTTAATGTAAGAAATATGCCCAATCTTACCCAAGGCCAGAAATGGAAGATGTGGGATAATTCTCAACTATTAATAGTTTTAAGAGGTCCTCGTTAGTATGATGGGCTTCCCTGGTGACTCAGATGGTAAAGAGTCTACCTGAAGGGCAGGAGACCTGGGTTCAGTCCCTGGGTCTGGGAGATCCCCTAGTGAAGGGAATGGCTACCCATTCCAGTATTCTTGCCTGGAAAATTCCATGAACAGAGGAGCTTGGCTGGCCACAATCCATGGGTTGCAATGAGTCAGACATGACTGAGTGACTAACACTTTCACTTGACTTTTCATGAGTGTAATAACAAAACCTAATAATCAATTAAAGAAACAAATCCTGTGGATCAATATACCTCAGAATCATGGAAACAAAAATATATATTTTTTAAAAACTGCAAATCATATTCAGCAATATATAAAAAGGAAAATATATAATGCAATCACTATCAAATCCCAGATAACTTTTATGTAGGAATTAACAAATTAATTCTAAAAGCTATATATAAAGGCAAGGGATTTAGAATAGTCCAAAGGACCTTTAAAAGAGATCAAGGTTGGCGGGGAGGGCTTATAATTCCCAATCTCAAAACTTACTGAAAATCTCCTGTAATTGAAACAGCATGATGCTGGCATAAAGATAATCATATATATCCAAGCAATAGAATTGATTCCAGAAATAAACCCATACAGCTATGGCTAATTTTGTATCAGAGGGAACCATAAAATCATTTGGATTTGGTATAAAGAAAAAAGCTATGTTGACTTAAAGGTGATTCTAAGCGTACAGTTAACCCTTCCCTCCAGGATTTCAGAAATTGAGTTTTTTCAGTATAGCCATGTCTGTTGTTTGAGCTGTGTATTTTGGCATGAACAAGAGCAAGGATAATAAATAGATACATACTTAGCTGCTTGGACATGACTGCCATGTTCAAGTTCAGGAAAACCAGCATCAGGATCCATTGCAGTATCTATCTGTCATAGTTCTGAAAGGGGCAAGGAGCAACTGGAGAGAATTTTTCATGCCAAAGAGAAATTTAGAAGAAATCCTAATAACTATTTTCAATGAGTTTTATACATGTATAATTTTGTAGTCATTCTATAATGCTTTGTGTTGTTGTTGTTTAGTCACTAAGTCATGTCCAAGTCTTTTGTGACCCCATGGACTGTAGGCCACCAGACTCCTCTGACCATGGGATTTGTCAGGCAAGAATACTGGAATGGGCGGCCATTTCCTTCTCCAGGGATCTTCCAGACCCAGGGATTGAACCTACATCTCCTGCACCGCAGGTGGATACTTTACTACTGAGTCACTAGGGAAACCCTTCTATAATGCTTAACAGGACTTACAAGTTTTGAGTTAAAGTGGTTAACCTTACAATACACTATTTGAAACATGACTTTAAGAATAACAACAAAAATCCTACTGTTCTGGGAAAACATAAGTCAAGGAAACATGGAGTCAAGTGTTGGGTCAGACTCTAAATTGTGCTTGCAGCTGTTAGTAGGCAGGAAGCCAAGGCCAATTACTATCTTAGTAGACTTGTCAATCCATCCAGTCACAGCATGGTATGCTTGAGCAAACTGCCCTGCAATTTCCAAATGCAGAAAGACAAAGAAGGGATCAAGTTGACCAGCACAAGAGAAGTCCCTACCAACCTCCAAGAAGTATAGTGTTGTTGTTTTCCTTTTGTTGACTTACTCTGATTCTCTAATTTCAGATCCCTCCAGTATTTATCCCATATGTAAGTTCATCAACCCTGATGGTGGGTCTTGCTATAACATGACACAGCTATTCCGTTTTTTCAGTATGGGAGGGTAGCATGTACATGTATGGTCTGAGATAAGCTGGGACTGGCATTGCAGCTTCTCATATAAGAATTCTTCATGTAATTTATAGAAAAACATCATGAGAAACACAGTTTAGTTTTTATGGCTTTTTTCCCCCTCCTTTTATGGAAAAAAGAAACAAACAACAACAGTACCCCAGTGCTGCTGCTGCTGCTGCTGCTGCTAAGTCACTTCAGTTGTGTCCGACTCTGTGCGACCCCATAGACGGCAGCCCACCAGGCTCCCCAGTCCCTGGGATTCTCCAGGCAAGAACACTGGAGTGGGTTGCCATTTCCTTCTCCAATGCATGAGAGTGAAGAGTGAAAGTGAAGTCACTCAGTTGTGTCTGACCCTCAGCGACGCCATGGACTGCAGCCTACTAGGCTCCTCCATACCCCAGTGCTGTTGGGATTAATGCCTTCATTTCAGGAATGCTACCCTCAGTGAACTCAGCAATAAGTACATGAGAACTTTCAGATGATAAATATAAAACGGTCTTGGGGCGGGTGGGGGGTGGTGGGGAACATTTTTTTATTGTTGAAACTACCCTAAAGGACTGCAAGAAGATCCAACCAGTCCATCCTAAAGGAGATCAGTCCTGGGTGTTCATTGGAAGGACTGATGCTGAGGCTGAAACTCCGATACTTTGGCCACCTCATGCGACGAGTTGACTCATTGGAAAAGACCTTGATGCTGGGAGGGGTTGGGGGCAGGAGGAGAAGGGGACGACAGCGGATGAGCTGGCTGGATGGCATCACCGACTCGATGGGCATGAGTTTGAGTGAACTCTCGGAGTTGGTGATGGACAGGGAGGCCTGGCGTGCTGTGATTCATGGGGTCGCAAAGAGTCGGACATGACTGAGTGACTGAACTGAACCCTAAAGGAATGTTTGGTCTTAGAACTGAGATCCAGTCTTTTATGAAGAAAGAACATTAGATACTTTCTTAGCTTAATAATTTGCTTGAAAGTAGTTTACATCAATTGTATATTTTATATAACTCCACTCAAAATCATAAATAAGCCTTAGTTTGAATCTGAATTATGTGACTTCAAAGTCCCTTAAACTTTCCAAGGCTCAGTGTACTTCAAAGTATGGTGTGAGTCTCAGAACAGTTTTATCTATATAACATATTAATAATATGATCAGTATAGCTTGGTACTTAATAGACTTAATAATATGATCAGTATAGCTTGGTACTTAATAGAATCAGATAGGCCTGGTTTTGAACCCAGGCCTAGTAACCTTCATCTTTTATTAGCTGTGCAGCCTTGAATGATACCTAAACCTTTTAAAAGCTTTAGTTTATTTATCTTTTAAGTTGGATAACATTGTGCCTGTCCTATAAGGTTGTTGTGAGGAGATGCTGTCAAAATCTCGTAGGAATATAAAGTGTTTATATGTTATTATTCAGTGTTCCTTCAATCCTGTATCACTGCATAGCCTTGGTAACACCCAGACTGACCCCAAGACCTCTCTCTTTCCCTTTCTCTCTCTCAATTTTTTCCTGTATACCGACCTCCCAGAAGTGTCTTTTCCTCATTGTTAGCTGTCTTTTCAGAAATTTTCAGTGACTCTTCTGCCTAACATGTCAATGCTAAGGTCTCAGAGACAAAGTCATGGATTTGTTTAGTGGTCTAATAATCAGCTTAGTTCAAATACTGACTTCATCTCAAATCAGGTATTAAAATCATATGACATTTGCATTTATTTCTGCTCTAATTTTTAAGATTTCTTTCCTTCTACTAACCCTGGGGTTCTTCATTTCTTCCTTTTCTAGTTGCTTTAGGTGTAGAGTTAGGTTGTTTATTTGACTTTTTTCTTGTTTCTTGAGGTGTGCCTGTATTGCTATGAACTTTCCCCTTAGGACTGCTTTTACCGTGTCCCACAGGTTTTGGGTTGTTGTGTTTTCATTTTCATTCGTTTCCATGCAAATTTTGATTTCTTTTTTGATTTCTTCTGTGATTTGTGGTTATTCAGCAGCGTGTTGTTCAGCCTCCATATGTTGGAATTTTTAATAGTTTTTCTCCTGTAGTTGAGATCTAATCTTACTGCATTGTGGTCAGAAAAGATGCTTGGAATGATTTCTATTTTTTTGAATTTACCAAGGCTAGCTTTATGGCCCAGGATGTGATCTATCCTGGAGAAGGTTCACAGCAATCAGAGCAGAAAAAGAAATAAAAGGAATCCAAATTGGAAAAGAAGAAGTAAAACTCTCACTATTTGCAGATGACATGATCCTCTACATAGAAAACCCTAAAGACTCCACCAGAAAATTACTAGAACTAATCAATGACTATAGTAAAGTTGCAGGATATAAAATCAACACACAGAAATCCCTTGCATTCCTATACACTAATAATGAGAAAACAGAAAGAGAAATTAAGGAAACAATTCCATTCACCATTGCAACGGAAAGAATAAAATACTTAGGAATATATCTACCTAAAGAAACTAAAGACCTATATATAGAAAACTATAAAACACTGGTGAAAGAAATCAAAGAGGACACTAATAGATGGAGAAATATACCATGTTCATGGATTGGAAGAATCAATATAGTGAAAATGAGTATACTACCCAAAGCAATCTATAGATTCAATGCAATCCCTATCAAGCTACCAACAGTATTCTTCACAGAGCTAGAACAAATAATTTCACAATTTGTATGGAAATACAAAAAACCTCGAATAGCCAAAGCTATCTTGAGAAAGAAGAATGGAACTGGAGGAATCAACCTACCTCACTTCAGGCTCTACTACAAAGCCACAGTTATCAAGACAGTATGGTACTGGCACAAAGACAGAAATATAGATCAATGGAACAAAATAGAAAGCCCAGAGATAAATCCACGCACATATGGACACCTTATCTTTGACAAAGGAGGCAAGGATATACAATGGATTAAAGACAATCTCTTTAACAAGTGGTGCTGGGAAAACTGGTCAACCACTTGTAAAAGAATGAAACTAGACCACTTTCTAACACCATACACAAAAATAAACTCAAAATGGATTAAAGATCTAAACATAAGACCAGAAACTATAAAACTCCTAGAGGAGAACATAGGCAAAACGCTCTCTGACATACATCACAGCAGGATCCTTTATGACCCACCTCCCAGAATATCGGAAATAAAAGCAAAAATAAACAAATGGGACCTAATTAACCTTAAAAGCTTCTGCACATCAAAGGAAACTATCATCAAGGTGAAAAGACAGCCTTCAGAATGGGAGAAAATAATAGCAAATGAAGCAACTGTCAAACAACTAATCTCAAAAATATACAAGCAACTCCTCCAGCTCAACTCCAGAAAAATAAATGACCCAATCAAAAAATGGACCAAAGAACTAAATAGACATTTCTCCAAAGAAGACATACAGATGGCTAACAAACACATGAAAAGATGCTCAACATCACTCATTATCAGAGAAATGCAAATCAAGACCACTATGAGGTACCATTTCACACCAGTCAGAATGGCTGCGATCCAAAAGTCTACAAATAATAAATGTTGGATAGGGTGTGGAGGAAAGGGAACCCTCTTACACTGTTGGTGGGAATGCAAACTAGTACAGCCACTATGGAGAACAATGTGGAGATTCCTTAAAAAACTGGAAATAGAACTGCCTTATGATCCAGCAATCCCACTGCTGGGCATACACACTGAGGAAACCAGAAGGGAAAGAGACACGTGTACCCCAATGTTCATCGCAGCACTGTTTATAATAGCCAGGACATAGAAGCAACCTAGATGTCCATCAGCAGATGAATGGATAAGAAAGCAGTGGTACATATACACAATGGAGTATTACTCAGCCATTAAAAAGAATACATTTGAATCAGTTCTAATGAGGTGGATGAAACTGGAGCCTATTGTACAGAGTGAAGTAAGCCAGAAGGAAAAACACCAATACAGTATACTAACGCATATATATGGAATTTAGAAAGATGATAACAATAACCCTGTGTACGAGACAGCAAAAGTGACGCTGATGTATGGAACAGTCTTATGGACTCTGTGGGAGAGGGAGAGGGTGGGAAGATTTGGGAGAATGGCATTGAAACATGTAAAATATCATGTATGAAACGAGATGCCAGTCCAGGTTCAATGCACGATACTGGATGCTTGGGGCTAGTGCACTGGGACGACCCAGAGGGATGGTATGGGGAGGGAGGAGGGAGGAGGGTTCAGGATGGGGAGCACATGTATACCTGTGATGGATTCATTTTGATATTTGGCAAAACTAATACAATATTGTAAAGTTTAAAAATAAAATAAAATAAAAAAAATAAAATGAACATTAAAAAAAAAGAAAAAAAAAAGAAAATCATATGACATTTGAACAAACTTATTAAACTATCCATGTGTCAGTTTTTTCTTTTATATAAAGAAGAGATATAGTCCTTTGCATACAGGTTGTTCATAGGAAAGGAGATAATAATAAAGCATTTAATATAAATCTGGTATAAGTAAACTTTAGTGGTTTTTTTTCTAATTATGGGAGAAATCCAGTTTTAAGAAAGTTCTGTCTTATGTTCTCAAATCCTGCATTTTGTTACATTTTAAATGTAACCATCTTTTTTAGCAACAATTGAGCTAAATTGAGCAAATTTATATCACCTTCTGTAGGATACCTCTTCAACTGGTATGTCCTGGTAATACTTTTTATAAAAACTACTACATATTTTGCTTCACCTATAAGTAAAAATATTATTTTAAAGATTTTTAAATAATACTTCTTTTAAAAATAAAGATTTGTTCACAAAGTTCATGGATATTTTTAAAAGAAAGTGGTATTATAATTATTTATCTTCCATAGATGATGACTGTTTATTTTCACAAATTTTACTAGTAAATCTAGAGAGTTGTACTAATGGAGAAATGAAAAGATAATGAAACACTGTGTCTAAAATAGGAATGTTTCAATATATATTAGCTCTGTAATTCAACATCTTTGCTGGATAGTGCCTCTTGAAAATTTTTTTCACCAACTGCATCTTTCCTTTTAGTTTTATGGAAGGCTTATGCCACAGGTAATTGCTCATAATACTTTAAAAATTTTTTTCTAAAAAAATGATTTTTAAGGAAAATTATAGTTCTAATGTGATGAATATGGAAAATAAATATGAGACCAAGAACTAAACTCTAATGCTATTTTCTCTGGGGATTAGTTTAGTCAGTGACAAATTTGTTTCTTTCATAGCTCCTTTGAAGAACAGCAGGAGTGTTTCTATGATAGTCATCCTCACTGAGATTCACTGTGTTTCATTTGCTTTGTAGGGTCAGATTTCCTGTTCCTATGAGGAATCAAATGTTTTAGTGTTTTAAAGGAACCCATAAAATGTAGCTCATGTACCTAATGTGGACTCCTTTGAGGGAATTAGTTTCTGGATAAACCTGTCTCCCTCTCATGTACTCACTCGAATGCAACTTTCAAGCAATATACTGGGACTTTCAATGAAATATTAATATTATTTTTGGATGATCATTGGATTTTAACCTTTTACAACAAGTTGCTTGTTTTGTTTTTATTTTTTCTATCTGAGTGTTTTTTCCCATTTTTTTTTTTTTTTTGTTTGAATCCCATGTCCTAGACTTAATGAGTCATGCTGAAGGGAAGCCCTTTTCTAGAGTCCAAGCAGTACCTTGGAGTGTTTCTCTAGGGCTCTTACTGCATGAAAGCTCAGAGGAGATGAAATTCAAGAATTTCTTAGGAATCACTCAATTAGTAAAGACAATGCAAATAAACAGAGCTTTTGGAAATAATTGTAGTTTGAAATCTTTAACTGTGTCTAAACCCAAGAAATTAAAGGATGCTTATTCCTTGTAAGGAAAGTTATGACCAACATAGATAGCATATTCAAAAGCAGAGACATTACTTTGTCAACAAAGGTTCGTCTAATCAAGGCTATGGTTTTTCCTGTGGTCATGTATGGATGTGAGAGTTGGACTGTGAAGAAGGCTGAGCGCTGAAGAATTGATGCTTTTGAACTGTGGTGTTGGAGAAGACTCTTGAGAGTCCCTTGGACTGCAAGGAGATCCAACCAGTCCATTCTGAAGGAGATCAGCCCTGGGATTTCTTTGGAAGGAATGATGCTAAAGCTGAAACTCCAGTACTTTGGCCACATCATGCGAAGAGTTGACTCATTGGAAAAGACTCTGATGCTGGGAGGGATTGGGGACAGGAAGAGAAGGGGACAACAGAGGATGAGCTGGCTGGATTGCATCACCAACTCGATAGACATGAGTCTGAGTGAACTCCAGGAATTGGTGATGGACAGGAAGGCCTGGCGTGCTGTGATTCATGGGGTGGTAAGGAGTCAGACACGACTGAGCGACTGAACTGAACTGAACTGAAACCCAAGAAACATGCTGAGATTCTAAAAAGTCACTTGATTTGCTGGGAACCTTCCTACAGTTCTCTGTATAAGAAAAGTATAAAGGGAAATATTTTCAAGAAAAATCAATTACAAATTTACTTGGAGACAGGAAATAAACTTATTAAGGAATTATACTCACTCACAAAATATTTATTCATTCATTTCCTTAGTTATTCAAACAACATTGACTTTCTATGCCCTTTAGTTGAAAGACTATAGTTTATGTTTCAGCTCATCATTTATTAGCTCTATTGCTTTGAGAAACTTACTTAAAAGTCTTTAAGCCTTTATAAAACAGGAATAATTTTTGCAACTTTTAAAAAGGGTTTGAGGGACATCCAACAGAAAAATAAATGTAAAGCACATTGTATCTAAAACTTATCTCCTACTTATATATTTATACTCCTTTATATCTTTCTCTTCTAAACTTGCCTACTATTTTATCCCTGATAAATAATTCTGACACATTGCTCCTGACTGTTATTTTATTCTCCTATTCAAAACACTAGCTTTATTTTTCCAATTTGGGTTTTAATTTTTCATTCTGGCATTGAAAGTCTTTGACAAATCTTGACAAGTTCCCAGTACACACACACATACACATCTCCCATAAAACCTCTTTTTAGATTGCATGTCCTCCCTAAGCACCCCCAGTGTTCCATGTTTCTACATATTAAGTTAAACCTTTATCACTAACTGAACTCCTCTTTCCCAACCTTTCAGATGAAAGTTTATTCCAACTACTGAAGGTCCATTGTGCATACCTTTACCCATGAAATATTTTTTGTTTCCCAAATGGAATATTCCTTCCCCTCTGAGTTGCTGCAAAAATTTGCATGAGCTTCTTCTATGCCAATCTTCTTAGGTTGTCCTGCATTCTAGTCTTTTATATGTCTCTGATCTCTGTAACCAGAAGATGAGTTTTCTAAGGATACATAGCTTACTCAGCTTTGAACCCTTTTCAGTGTCTACCATAGCGGCAAATTGTAGACATCTAATAAATATTTGGCCAAATTGAATTGCATGGCTTAGTTGGTTTATCCTCATGGGGGATGTAATACAGGTAATTGAATTTTTCTAGCTGCTTATTAAGGCCCATTTACTTTCACTAACAGTTGGACAGGTGGTGAGATCATTAGGCTAATTTTCAAGTTGCGGATTCAGCTGTACTTTTGAATGGTCATCAATGCACTTTACTATGGATAACTGGGTTGAAATGCCTTTTGGTTTTATATGAAGAGGCAAAGAAATGTTCATTGAAAGTAATGGAGAGAAGATAATGATTTCAATTTCTTTTCTTTTTTTTTTATTCTCCATAAGCTATATTGTAAGTACAGCTATTGGTAGACCAATCTATTTCATAGAAACATCATTTTCATATTTTTAACTATTGTATTAGAAGTGTTAATTTCAAGTAACCTGTAAAATAGTCAACTGTTACACATTATTGAAAACAAACAAGAACAACCAAAAACATGATAAATATATGTCAATGAAAACAGTTAATCTGAATTTAAGATTCAATAATGGATAGATTTCAGAAGCTTAAACTACATTTTTGGTATAACCAAGCTATAGTTTTTAAATAATAGTGTGTAAATAAAATTGCATAAAAAAGATTTTCTAGATATTTGTAGGCATATCTACACTGCATATTCTAGCATTAAATAAGATGTAGGGAGACACTTACTGTAGATTTTTCTACCAATCAGAATTTGCATTTTTAAAAAAAAATATGGTCTTTGTTATTTCCAGATTTACTTACTTGCTAAATTTGTAACCCCCAAATCAATACTTATGAAACTTTTGCAGTAATTTGCAGACATGAACAGAGTGGCAAAATATTTGAATCATCTAAAGGTACATTCCCAGTTGAGGATGGACAAGGCAACACTCTGCCTTCTTGGTTCAGTTCATACAAACAAGCATTCTTTTCATTTTTATTTAGTACTACATTTTTTATATTTTTATGTCTATCATTGGTGATTTTGCCATTTAAAATCTCTCCCCAGGGTAGTACCTAAGTCCTGTCTAGTGTTTTTAAGTGCAGGAAGACTGTTATATGCCATAAGAAGAATATACATGTATTATATAAGGTTCATTCAGGCATGAGTTATAGTGCTGTTGGCTATGAGTTCCAAGCTAATTATTAGCAATAAAGTGTCTTTAAACAGATATATATATATATATATATATATACACACACATATATATATATATATACACACATATATATATATGCATGCATATATGGTAAGATTATGAATTGATACATTGATAAAAATGTGACCAAAGGCTTTTAGAATACTAACTCTATTTCCACTAAGAGGAATGATTTGGTATTCATTAATTGTTTACAGTGAGTATAGAATATATTAATAACTACCATCAGTAATGAAAATTACTGAGTTTTGTGGTTTTGTCTCCTATAGCTGATTACTAGATCAGAATAAAAGTGATGCTTTACTTATCTTTGAACTTTATAGTGCATTGTTATGGTTCTTCTTTCTCCTCCTTCTATAATAGTAGACATATTTTGTACCAGGAACTTTGCATAGGTGGCTCATTTTATATTACCATGAATAAAAGCATTACACTTTTTATGTATTTTAGAAATACAGAAACTCATCTGATTATCAAAACTAATAAAAATCATTGTAATATCCCATATATTCAGGAGGAAAAAAAGGAACTGGTGCTCTTCAGGACTGATAGATTATAAAATTACTAACATACATATACATGCACATGTATACAATAGTTCAAACACACCTAGTCACACACACGTAAAGCATGGTACAAGCAAAACCAAATAATTCTCTTGCCATATAAATTGTGTATTTTATCAGTTGTGAAAATGTCTGATGACACAGAAAGCTTCCTGCAATGTATAATGTATAGTGTCAAGTCAATAAGAATAACTGAATAACTATAGAATTAGTAATACTGTGTTAAGCATTATAAGCTACAAACACATCTGAACATAACGTTACCCTAAAGCATTTTATATTCCTGCAGCATACACACAGTGAAATGTAACTAAAACACAAGGCGGCAATTCCAGTAAAGTCTCCTTATGTTGGTATTTGGAAACACTGAGGTAGATTACTAGATTTTTCTTTTTTCATTCCATGATTGATTTAAATTAGCTGCAATGAACGTGATCACAGAGTTGGACAAAACTGAGCAATTAATGAAATTAGCTAAGTTTTTAATTTAGTTCTAGATAATTTTAAATTATATGATTTCATTATTTAGGTTGACCACTACAACTTTCCAGTAAAATCCCAGCACTTCTTAGCTTATTTATGCTGAAGCTACCAATATTCACCACATAGCATTCTCTAGTAGGGTCCTTCCAGACAAGCAAGCCTGACTGCTTCTGTGGTATTCACTATGCCCATTTGAAATTGTATACATTCTTATTGCGCCCAACCCTCAAAGTGATGGGCACTCATAAAACTTTTTTGCTGGGTGTTTCTAGTGCAAGAAGTTGGTCTAGCCAGTGAAATTCGGGTCTCAACAGTTTTCCAGCCAATGATATCAGCCACATGGCATTCTTTTCTCTTAAAGGAAAATTCATATTCAAACTAGTTTCTAGCCGGTAAGAGAAAGACATCTCCCCTCACCTCTACACACACACACACACACACACACACACACAATATCTCACACAAACACACATACCCACATAGTCCCTCGAAGGATAAAAGCCTCTATTTTTCCCATGTAAAGCCTGAGGTGGGATAAAGAGTGGAGTTTCCCTGGTGACTCAGTGATAAAGAACCTGTCTGTCAATGCAAGAGACATGGGTTTGGTCCTTGGGTAAGGAAGATTCCCTGGAGAAGGAAATGGCAACCCACTCCAGTGTTTTTACCTGGGAAATCCCATGGACAGAGGAGCCTGGTGGGCTATAGTTGATGGGATCTCAAGAGAGTCGAACACAACTTAGCAACTAAACAACATCAGGGTAAAGAGTAGTATTGCAAAAATGGTTTTGGCTGTCTTTCTGTAAGACCTTTCTTCAGAATTTGTGTTTTGTGTGGTTGTTGGTAAGGGTGATTTATCATCTCTTAATCTTGTATTTGCATTCCAGCAAATATGCAGAGATAACAAGAAAAGTCCCATTTCTATCAGGAAACAAAATGTATATGGACATGCTAATTACATTCTGGAATATAAATAGTTTCACTATACAAGTAGAATTATGATGTTTTCTCTGTGCCTTGTAGACTTTTATAAGATTAAATATATAGCTTTTTGATCTATGGCTGAATTCTGCCACTGAAAACTGCATCAGTTCAGTTCAGTTCAGTCGCTCAGTCATGTCCCACTCTTTGCGACCCCATGAGTCACAGCATGCCAGGCCTCCCTGTCCGTCACCAACTCCCAGAGTTCACCCAGACTCACATCCATCGAATCAGTGATGCCATCCAGCCATCTCATCCTCTGTCGTCCCCTTCTCCTCCTGCACCCAATCCCTCCCAGCATCAGAGTCTTTTCCAATGAGTCAACTCTTCACATGAGGTGGCCAAAGTACTGGAGTTTCAGCGTTAGCATCATTCCTTCCAAAGAAATCCCAGGGCTGATCTCCTTCAGAATGGACTGGTTGGATCTCCTTGCAGTCCAAGGGACTCTCAAGAGTCTTCTCCAACACCACAGTTCAAAAGCATCAATTCTTCAGCGCTCAGCCTTCTTCAAAGTCCAACTCTCACATCATGACCACAGGAGAAACCATAGCCTTGACTAGACAAACCTTAGTATGTAATGAATATAAGCTGAGACAAGAGTTACTTTAACACATTTGAGTTACCTAACTAACACTTGTCTTTGTCAAGTATTTTCCCAGATTAAGACAATATATGCTGAGTAAGAGAACTGCAAACACCCCTGACTATAGTAGAAGACATATGACTCTTCCCTGTGGTACATGTAAGGTTAAATTCTGTCATTGGATATTTTGATATGCCATAACCCTGAAGGAAAAGAAGGATGGCTGGAGTCTTTTAAGGCAAGAATAGACTATGATGGTGATGATGCAAAGCTTCCAATCTTCCAGTAGCCTCAGAAGCAAGTTTGGCTAAGTGTTAACTTGCCATTATGGAGGATATAGACTTGTGACCTCATACTCTGAAAGATTCTTCAAAGAACGTATCTCAGACAAGGCAGTAACCCATACTCCATCAACACTTGGGAAAAGGGGTCAGGCTAATGTGATTATGTTTAATCAAAGGAAAAATATAGAGGAAAATGCTCATTTTTATCAATTTAATTCTGCTATGTCATTTTAAAATTAGTTATTTTCTTCCTACCATTAGAATAAATAGGCTTCCTCTCTTATCTCTAGATTTTATTCTGGGAATGGGGTAGTATAGGATAAAGTTTTTAAAATAGAAGTAATCCCTGGTATTCTAAAATTCTAGTTAATACCTTTTAAAAGTGTAAATATAGAGAAAAACATATTGTCTTAAATTGATGGTCTCTAACTAACATTTCAGAAAGGATTTTTTTTTTTTTTTAATGAAGTCCTCTTCCTAGGTTCTTAGCTCTTACCAGAGATGGGATATTGAGTATGTATTCTTTTTATGATGTGATATCTGAAGGTTTGTTTTTTGTTTGTTGTATTTTTTAAATCCATATGGTCCAGAAGAAGTATCCTATTTAGTTAGGAAAGATTTGTGAGTATCTTGTATTTGGGCTTCCCAGGTGACTTGCCAATGTCAGAGCTGCAGAAGATGTGGGTTTGATCCCTAGGTGGAGAAGATACTCTGGGGAAGGAAATGGCAACCCACTCCAGTATTCATGCCAGAATAATCCCACGGCCAGAGGAACTTGGCAGGTACAGTCCATGGGGTTGTGAAGAATCAGACATGACTGAGCAACTGAGAATGCACACATGGTTGTATTTCATTATATAAATTGACAAAATATATTTAGATGCCCAGGGGAAAAGTAAGACTAACAAAATGCAGAATAGCCAAGTAGTTATTTTTCTAAAGTGAATAGGCAAGCATATCACTGTGTCTCTTCTATTTTCAAGAGTCCAGAAAATGTTTGAGGAACCCACACTTTCCTGGAAAATTCAGGGTGATAGAAACTCAGTTATCAAAACCCTTATTCCTTCCTGGAGGTTTCATTTCTGCACAAATCAATAGTTTCTAAAACATTTATGCTAATGTGTTATATACAGACTTTATTTCACCACTGGGCATTTCAATGGCAATAAAACAGACAGTTGAGCACAATTAGTTCTTTGGCAGGACTGTAAATAAAGTCAGTTCTTTCTTCTCATCCCAAGCACACAATAGCAGTAGCTCAGTTGAAACCCATCCGTAGGATCCAGTTCTTACTTTTTTTCTGTCAGGTTGGTGACTTCATATCAAAGTACTTCAATGAATGCCTTACAAATTTAGAGGGCTTGAAATTAAACATGAGTTTTGACCTTTACTATAATATATTCTTAATATTTCATTTTGCCTGTGCCAAATTTGAGATATCTTTGTCCTCTGGTTTTAACTTTAACTTGTACTGTTTGACTCATTCCATTATTTTTATAAGCCAAAATAACTGAAGTGACAGATTTGGAGAACTGGAGATGATTTTGTTTGAAGATGATGTTCCATCTTCTAGAGCAGGGTTAGAAGCCGAAAGACTGATGTGAGACATAAGTATTCTCATTTGCCCAAGGCCGTCTTAGTTTCTGTTGTTCCAAAGCAATTATCAATACCCCCTTTA
Source organism: Bos indicus x Bos taurus (assembly GCF_003369695.1). Lineage (NCBI taxonomy): Eukaryota > Metazoa > Chordata > Mammalia > Artiodactyla > Bovidae > Bos > Bos indicus x Bos taurus. The sequence continues at coordinate 45,338,715 of NC_040101.1, forward strand.
CACAGAAGTGCACTTCTTTGATCAGTTTCATAATAATTGTAGAATAAATCCCTCTGAGTACAAGGTAAGAGTCAGTGACTTTTATTCAGGTACCATTAAACAGAAAAAATTGCTCCTCCTTGAATATCTAACTACAGAAGTTAGATATGTAATATTGTTTTTCTTTGTATATACAACCAAATATTAGGCATTTACTTGGATATAACTTCTTCTATTTATTCATCGCTTTTATTTTTTAAAAAATAATTAATATCAAATTTTACTCAGCTTTTTTCCCCCTCTTTTATAAGTCTATAAATTCCTGGTGAATCATGGTCATGCTTTGTTTATTTCTGTTTTCCCAAAGCAACTAGTAGAATGTGCAACGTAATGTTAATAATAATTGTAAGAATGGTGATAATAATAACAATCCCATTGCATACAATATGCTGTATTAGGATTCTCCAGAAAAAGATAGCAGAAGAGAGATAGATTATAAAGAACTGGCACATACAAATATGGAGTTGGGAAGTTTCATGGTGGCCATCTATAATCTGGAGATCTAGGAAAACTGGGGATATAGTTCAGATCAATCAGGGTTGGAGACTTAGGCCCTAAAGACAATCAAGTCACTTTATGTATTTCTGGAATAGCTGTACTGAGTTACAAGTGCTAGAGATATGAATGGTGATCTTCATTAAGCAATGATTTAGTTAGGAAAATCTATTTTTTAGATCAGCTAAAACAATACCCTACAAATGTTTGATAGATATGGTCAATGGAATTAAAACCATCCAGGTTTTGACAACCATATGAATATAGAAGCTAAAGAGAGGACTAAGTCAAATAAGAATACACAGAAGAACTGTACAAAAACAATCTTCATGACCCAGATAATCACGACGGTGTAATCACTCACGTAGACGGCGAAATCCTGGAATGTGAAGTCAAGTGGGCCTTAGGAAGCAGCACTACGAACAAAGCTAGGGGAGGTGATGGAATTCCAGTTGAGCTATTTCAAATCCTGGAAGATGATGCTGTGAAAGTGCTGCACTCAATATGCCAGCAAATATGGAAAACTCAGCAGTGGCCACAGGACAGGAAAAGGTCAGTTTCCATTCCAATCCCAAAGAAAGGCAATGCCAAAAAATGCTCAAACTACCGCACGATTTCACTCATCTCACACACTAGGAAAGTAATGCTCAAAATTCTCCAAGCCAGGCTTCAACAATACATGAATTGTGAACTTCCAGACGTTCAAACTGGTTTTAGAAGAGGCAGAGGAATCAGATGTCAAATTGAAAACATGCGCTGGATCATCGAAAAAGCAAGAGAGTTCCAGAAAAACATCTATTTCTGCTTTATTGACTAGGCCAAAGCCTTTGACTGTGTGGATCACAATAAACTGTGGAAAATTCTGAAAGAGATGGGAATACCAGACTGCCTGACCTCCCTCTTGAGAAACATGTATGCAGGTAAGGAAGCAACAGTTAGAACTGGACATGGAACAAAAGACTGGTTCCAAATAGGAAAAGGAGTATGGCAAGGCTGTATATTGTCACCCTGCTTATTTAACTTATATGCAGAGTACATCATGAGAAATGCTGGGCTGAAAGAGAAGCACAAGCTGAAATCAAGATTGCTTGGAGAAGTATCAATAACCTCAGATATACAGATGATACCACCCTTATGGCAGAAAGTGAAGAGGAACTAAAAAGCCTTTTGATGAAAGTGAAAGAGGAGAGTGGAAAAGTTGGCTTAAAGCTCAACATTCAGAAAACTAAGATCATGGCATCCGGTTCCATCACTTCATGGCAAATAGATGGGGAAACAGTGTCAGACTTTATTTTTTTGGGCTCCAAAATCGTTGCAGATGGTGATTGCAGCCATGAAATTAAAAGACGCTTACTCCTTGGAAGGAAAGTTATGACCAACCTAGATAGCATATTCAAAAGCAGAGACATTACTTTGCCAACAAAGGTCTGTCTAGTCAAGTCTATGGTTTTTCCAGTGGTCAGGTGTGGATATGAGAGTTGCACTATATAGAAAGCTGAGTGCTGAAGAATTGATGCTTTTGAACTGTGGTGTTGGAGAAGACTCTTGAGAGTCCCTTGGACTGCTAGGAGATCCAACAAGTCCATCCTAAAGGAGATCAGTTTTCATTGGAAGGACTGATGCTGAAACTGAAAATCCAATACTTTGGCCACCTGATGTGAAGAGCTGACTCATTGGAAAAGACCCTGATGCTGGTAAAGATTGAGGGCAGGAGGAGAAGGGGATGACAGAGCATGAGACAGTTGGGTGGCATCATTGACTTGATGGACATGGGTTTGGGTGGACTCTGGGAGTTGGTGATGGACAGGGAGGCCTGGCATGCTGTGGTTCTTGGGGTTTCAAAGAGTCGGACATGACTAAGAGACTGAACTGAACTGAAGTGAAATAATTTATCTTAGAAAACTGGAAGGTCAATAGTATTATTAATACAAAATTTAAATGTTAATGACCCCTTCCTTTGGCATATTGAATTTGATATTCTTAAAAATATTTAGTTGGTGAGTTAGAGTCAATGTGGACATTTGTTCAGTCATTCAGTCCTGTCCAATCCTTTGTGATCCCATGGACAGCCGCATGCCAGATTTCCTTGCCCATCACCAGCTCCCAGAGTTTGCACAAACTTATGTCCATCGAGTCGGTGATGACATCCAACCATCTCATCCTCTATTGTTCCCTTCTCCTCCTGCCTTCAATCTTTCCCAGCATCAGGGTCTTTTCCAGTGAATAAGGTCTTTGCATCAGGTGGCCAAAGTATTGGAGCTTCTGCTTTAGCATCAGTCCATCCAATGAATATACAGAACTGAATTTGTTTAGACTGACAGGTTTGATCTCCTTGCAGTCGAAGGGACTCTCAAGAGTATTCTCCAACACCCAAGTTCAAAAACATCAATCCTTCAGTGCTCGGTTCAGTTCAGTCACTCAGTCATGTCCGACTCTTTGCCACCGCATGGAATGCAGGCCTCCCTGTCCATCACCAACTCCCAGAGTTTGCTCAAATTCATATCCATTGAGTTAGTGATGCCATCCAATCATCTCATCCTCTGTCATCCCCTTCTCCTCCCACCTTCAACTTTCCCAGCATCAGGGTCTTTTCAAATGAGTCAGCTCTTCACATCAGGTGGCCAAAGTATTGGAGGTCCAGCTTCAGTATCAGTCCTTCTAATGAATATTCAGGACTGATTTCATTTAGGATTGACTTGTTGGATTCGTTACACTCCAAGGGACTGTCAAGAGTTTTCTCCAACACCATAGTTCAAAGCATCAATTATTGGCACTCAGCTCTTTTTATAGTCCAACTCACGTATCCATACAAGACTACTAGAATAACCACAGCCTTAACTAGATGGATCTTTGTTCGACAAATTAATGTCTCTGCTTTTTAATATGCTGTCTAGGTTGGTCATAACTTTTCTTCCAAGGAGTAAGTGTCTTTTAATTTCATGGCTGCAGTCACCATCTGCAGTCATTTTGGAGACCCCAAAAATAGAGTCTGACACTGTTACCACTGTTTCTCCATCTATTTGCCATGAAGTGATGGGACTGGATGCCATGATCTTAGTTTTCTGAATGTTGAGCTTTAAGCCAACTTTTTCACTCTCCTCTTTCACTTTCATCAAGAGGCTCTTTAGTTCCTCTTCACTGTCTGCCATAACAGTGGTATCATCTGCATATCTGAGGTTATTGATATTTCTCTCAGCAGTCTGGATTCCAGCTTGTGCTTAAGCCAGCCCAGCGTTTCTCATGATGTACATTGCATATAGGTTAAATAAGCAGGGTGACAATATACAGCCTTGCCATATTCCTTTTCCTATTTGGAACCAGTCTGTTGTTCCATGTCCAGTTCTAAGACTGGTGCTTCCTCACTGGCATACAGATTTCTCAAGAGGGAGGTCAGGCAGTCTAGTATTCCCATCTCTTTCAGAATTTTTCACAGTTTATTGTGATCCACACAGTCAAAGGCTTTGGCATAGTCAATAAAGCAGAAATAGATGTTTTTCTGGAACTCTCTTGCATTTTTGATGATTCAGCAGATGTTGGCAGTTTGATCTCTGGTTCCTCTGCCTTTTCTAAATCCATCTTGACCATCTGGAAGTTCACGGTTCATGTATTGTTGAAGCCTGGCTTGGAGAATTTTGAGCATTACTTTCCTAGTGTGTGAGATGAGTGCCATTGTTTGGCAGTTTGAGCATTCTTTGGCATTGCCTTTCTTTGGGATTAGAATGAAAACTGACCTTTTCCAGTCCTGTGGCCACTGCTGAGTTTTCCAAATTTGCTGGCATATTGAGTGCAGCACTTTCACAGCATCATCTTTTAGGATCTGAAATAGCTCAATTGGAATTCTATCACCTCCACTAACTTTGTTCGTAGTGATGCTTCCTAAGGCCCACTTCACTTCACATTCCAGGATGTCTGAGTCTATGTGAATAATCATACCATCGTGGTTATCTGGTTCATGAAAATTTTTTTGTACAGTTCTTCTGTGTTCTTTCCACCCCTTCTTAATATCTTCTGCTTCTGTTAGGTCCGTACCATTTCTGTCCTTTATTGAGCCTGTGTTTGCATGAAATGTTCCCTTGGTTTCTCTAATCATCTTGAATAGATCTCTAGTCTTTCCCATTCTGTTGTCTTCCTCTATTTCTTTGCAGTGATCACGGAGGAAGGCTTTCTGATCTCTCCTTGCTCTTCTTTGAAACTCTGCATTTAAATGGATATATCTTTCCTTTTCTCGTTTCCTTTTTGCCTCTCTTCTATTCACAGCTATTTATAAAGCCTCCTCAGACAGCCATTTTGCTTTTTTGCATTTGTTTTTCTTGGGGATGTTCTTGCTCCCTGTCTCCTCAGTGTCATGAAGCTCTGTCCATAGTTCATCAGCCACTCTGTCTATCAAATCTAGTCCCTTAAACCTATTTCTCACTTTGCTGGACTGGTGAGCACTGAGAGAAGATTCCCCACGTCTAAGGTCAGGAGCAGCAGCTATGCTTCCCTGGACCAGCACTGTGGGGATATCCTAAGTCCAAGTCAGAGAAACCCCAGTATGACAGTAGGCACTGGAGCAGCTGTGAGAGATACACCACATCCAAGGGTAAAGCAGAAGCCCCATCAAGATGGTAGGAGAAGCGAATTCGCATTTAGAATCAAACCCCATTCCAGCCAGAGACACTCTGAGGGCCCAAACAAGCCTTGTGTGCACCAGGACCCTGAAACCCACAGAGACTGAGACAAAACTGTGCTTGAGTGTCTCCTGTGGAGGTACAGGTTGGGGGTGGTCTGCCACAGGGACAGAGGCTCTGGGTGTAGCAGACTTGGGTATGGCATAAGCCCTCTTGGAGGAGGTCACCATTAACCCCACCATAGAGCTGCCAGAACTTACACAGGACTGGGAGATAGACTCTCAGAAGGCACAACAAAATCTTTTGCACCAGGGCCCAGAAGAAAGGAGCAGTGACCCAGCAGGAGACTGCCCCAGATTTGCCTGTGGGTGTCAGGGAGTCTTCAGCAGAGGCGTGGGTCGGTGGTGGCTTGCTGCAGGATTGGGGGCATTGAGTATAGCACTATATGCATGGGATCTTTTGAGGAAGGCCACCAGTATCTTCATTACCTTGACTGTAGTTTGGCCCCAGGTAAATAGCAGGGAGGGAACACAGCTCCACACATAAACAGAAAATTGGATTAACAATTTACTGAGCATGGCCCTGCCAATCAATTCCTGGCCTCTCTCCCCAGGAAGCTTCAATAAGCCTCATCATTCTCCATCAGAGGACAGACAGACTGAAAATCACAATCACAGAAAACTAACCAATCTAATCACATGGGCCCCAGCCTTGTCTAACTCAATGAAACTATGAGCCATGCCCTGTAGGGCCACCCAAGATGGATATAGGTCATGGTTGAGAGTTTTGACAAAATGTCTTCCACTGGAGAAGGCAATGGCAAACTACTTCAGTATTCTTGCCTTGAGAACCCCATGAACAGTATGAAAAGGTAAAAAGGTATGACACTGAAAGATGAACCCCCCAGGTCAGTAGGTGCCCAATATGCCATTGGAGATCAGTGGAGAAATAACTCAAGAAAGAATAAAGAGATGGAGCCAAAGTAAAAAAACAAAACAAAAAAACCCAGTTGTGGATGTGACTGATGATGGAAGCACAGTCCAATGCTGTAAACAACAATATTGCATAGGAACCTGGAATATTAGGTCCATGAATCAAGACAAATTGGAAGTGGTCAAACAGGAGATGGCAAGAGTGAACATCAACATTTTAGGAATCAGTGCACCAAAATGGACCAGAATGAGGAATTTAATTCAGATGACCATTATATTTACTACTGTGGGCAAGAATCCCTTAGAAGAAATGGAGTAGCCATGATAGTCAACAAAAGAGTCCAAAATGCAGTTCAGTTCAGTTCAGTTCAGTCACTTAGTCATGTCTGACTATTTGTGACCCCATGAATCGCAGCATGCCAGGCCTCCCTATCCATTACCAACTCCTGGAGTTCACTCAAACTCATGTCCATCGAGTCAGTGATGCCATCCAGCCATCTCATCCTCTGTTGTCCCCTTCTCCTCCTACCTTCAGTCTTTCCCAGCATCAGGGTCTTTTCCAATGAGTCAACTCTTTGCATGAGGTGGCCAAAGTACTGGAGTTTCAGCTTCAACATCAGTCCTTCCAATAAACACCCAAGACTGATCTCCTTTAGGATGGACTGGTTGGACCTCCTTGCACTCCAAGGGACTCTCAAGAGTCTCCAAGAAAACAGTTCAAAAGCATCAATTCTTAGATGCTCAGCTTTCTTCACAGTCCAACTCTCACATCCATACATGACTACTGGAAAAACCATAACCTTGACTAGATGGACATTTGTTGACAAAGTAATGTCTCTGCTTTTGAATATGCTATCTAGGTTGGTCATAACTTTCCTTCCAAGGAGTAAGCGTCTTTTAATTTCATGGCTACAATCACCATCTGTAATGATTTTGGAGCCCCCAAAAATAAAGTCTGCCACTGTTTTCACTGTTTTCCCATCTATTTCCCATGAAGTTATGGGACCAGATGCCATTATCTTTGTTTTCTGAATGTTGAGCTTTAAGCCAACTTTTTCCACTCTCCTCTTTCACTTTCATCAAGAGGCTTTTGAGTTCCTCTTCACTTTCTGCCATAAGGGTGGTGTCATCTGCATATCTAAGGTTATTGATATTTCTCCCAGCAATCTTGATTCCAGCTTGTGCATCTTCCAGCCCAACGTTTGTCATGATGTACTTTGCGTATAAGTTAAATAAGCAGGGTGACAATATACAGAGTTGACGTACTCCTTTTCCTATTTGGAACCAGTATGTTGTTCCATGTCCAGTTCTAACTGTTGCTTCCTGACCTGCATACAGGTTTCTCAAGAGGCAGGTCAGGTGGTCTGGTATTCCCATCTCTTTCAGAATCTTCTACAGTTTATTGTGATCCACACACTCAAAGGCTTTGGCATAGTCAATAAAGCAGAAATGGATGTTTTTCTGGAACTCTCTTGCTCTTTTGATGATCGAGCAGATGTTGGCAATTGGATGCAATCTCAAAAATGACAGAATGATCTCTTTTTGTTTCCAAGGCAAGCCATTCAATATCCCAGTAATCCAAGTCTATGCCCCAACCAGTAACGCTGAAGAAGCTGAAGTTGAACAGTTCTATGAAGACCTATAAGATCTTCTAGAACTAACACCCCAAAAAAGATGTCCTTTTTATTATATGAGACTGTAATTCAAAAGTAGAAGAAAGTCAGGAAACACCTGGAATAATGGGCAAATTTGGCCTTGGAGTACAGAATGAAGCAGGACAAAGGCTAAGAGAATTTTTCCAAGAGAACACACTGGTCATAGCAAACACCGTCTTCTGACAACACAAGAGAAGACTCTACACATGGACATCACCAGATGGTCAACACCGAAATCAGATTGATTATATTCTTTGCAACCAAAGATGAAGAAGCTCTATACAGTCAGCATAAACAAGACTGGGAAGTTACTGTGGCTCAGATCATGAACTCCTTATTGCCAAATTCAGACTTCGGCTCTCAGCGTTCTGTATAGTCCAACTCTCACATCGATACATGACTACTGGAAAAACCATAGCCTCGACTAGATGGACCTTTGTTAGCAAAGTAATGTCTCTGCTTCTTAATATGCTGTCTAGGTTGATCATAGCTGTTTTTTTTTTTTTTTTTCCAAAAAGTAAGTATCTTTTGATTTCATGGCTGTAGTCATGATCTGCTGTGATTTTTGAGCCTAAAAAATAAAGTTTCTCACTGTTTCCACTTTTTCTCCATCTATTTGCATGGAATGATGGGACCAGATATTATGAACTTAGTTTTTTGAATGTTGAGGTTTAAGCCAGCTTTTTCACTCTCCTCTTTCACTTTCATCAGGAGGCTCTTTAGTTCCTCTTTGCTTTCTGCCATAAGGGTGATGTCCTCTGCATATCTGAGGTTATTGATATTTCTCCAGGATATCTTGATTCCAGTTTGTTCTTCATCCAGCCAGGGATTTCACAGGATGTACTCTGTATACAATTTAAATAAGTAGGGTGACAATATACAGCCTTGACGTACTCATTTCCCAATTTGGAACCAGTATGTTGTTTCGTGTCCCATTCTACTTGTTACTTCTTGACCTGCATACAGATTTCTCAGGAGGCAGGTAACGTGATCTGATATTCCCATATCTTGAATAATTTTCTGCAGTTTGTTGTGATGGACACAGTCAAAGGCTTTGGCATAACCTATAAAGCAGAAGTAGATGTTTTTCTGGAATTTTCTTGCTTTTTCTATGATCCAATGGATATCATCAGTTTGATCTATGGTTCCTCTGCCTTTTCTAAATCCAGATTGTACATCTCGGAGTTCATGGTTCACATATTGTTGGAGCTTGACTTGGAATGATGGAGACCTAACAGAAGCAGAAGATATTAAGAAGAGGTGGCAGAATACACAGAAGAACTATAGAAAAGAGATCTTCATTACCTAGATAACCATGATGATGTGATCACTCACCTAGAGCCAGACATCCTAGAATGTGAAGTCAAGTTGACTTTAGGAAGCATCACTATGAACAAAACTAGTGTATTTGATGGAATTCCAGTTAAGCTATTTCAAATCTTAAAAGATGATGCTGTGAAAGTGTTGCACTCAATATGCCAACAAATCTGGAAAACAGCATTGGCCACAGGACTGGAAAAGGTCAGTTTTGATTCCAGTCCCTAAGAAGGCAATGCCAAAGAATGTTCAGACATGGACATTAACTTATGGTAATAAAGCAGTTGGCAAAGGTAACCTAATTAGCAGGTTAACCTTTGGAAATCTTTAAATGTTTTTGCATAAAAATTTAACCTAATATTTCTTGCACTTCTCATTTATCAGAATTGAGCTATCAACCAACTCAGTATACCTGATGTAAAGGTGTCAGGTTGATTAGGATCCAGATTTAGTCTGATATGCCTTCTGAGGAGATAGAGAGTGATATCTCTAGAGCTCACCAAATGGAGATCAGTGGTGGGCAGGGTGTCTGAATGAACTTTGGGTGAGACCAGCTTGAAGTTTAAATATATACAGTGGTGCTAAACCAGTAAGTATAAACTTACTGAGATTAAATGGGTCTGGAGTTGCCAGGTTTCTCACTTTCAGAGAAGAGACTTAACAAATGTAGACAGGAAAAAGGCTAGGATAAATGTGGTGATGTTAGCTCAAATTTGTATGTATCAGAGTGAGCTTCAAAGTTTATTTGAATGATTTTCACCAATATACAGCTTTAATGAAAATTAAATATTTTACTAATGGAATGCTAAAGTCTTTCCATGAGATGTAAGCAATTTTTTAGGTCATCTAAATGGAAAGAACCTTTAATATAATGAGTTAAATATGATTACTCATATAAATGAACACTTTTCCTCCTGTCTGTCCTGAACTCTTCCTGAGATGATTGTGTTAGCATTTTGATTAATTTAGTGAGTCTTTTTTCCTAGTTACTCTAATGGTTACCATGGTATTACATACTTTTTCATTTCTCTGCCTAATAATTCTCTATTAAGAGGTATTTCAGTGAAAAGAAGAGAATGTTTCTTTATTCTAAATAATGAATCCAGGCCCCTTGGCAACATATTCATATAAAGGAAGTAGATTTTATTATAGGCTTTATTTACAGAACTGGTAATTTTCCTTTCCACCCACATTGTTTGACATCTAATTATTTATTCATTAACTTGTGTAATTTATTTTTTTCATTATGAAGAAAATACACTTGGAATAATATTATTTGGAGTCTGAAGGGGTTTTAACATCAATTTATATAACTGTCTATCTAAAGGAGAAATTTCCTGCACAGCTTCCTGACAAAGCACTCCATTCCCTTTCTGATTAATTACTTCAATGATGGGGAAAATGGAACAGGTCAAAGGACTTACAGTCTTATTGAAAAATGAAAGTATTCAAAATTAACACAGTATTTATCTAAAATATTACTCTTTAATACTCTTTTATAAAATTCACCCATTGGTTTTGTTCTACCTTCTGAAGCAAGAATAACTTTAAGAAATGCACTGTTGCACATTCAAAAAAGGTAATTATACATCTAAAGAGGCCCATTGTATACCTTCTAAACCTCTTGTATTTAGACTATTTTGGATTCCTTCACTACCCCAAATTCTTAGTTCCATCTTTTGTCTTAGCAAAGGGCAGGGAGACAATCAAGACTGTAAGCTGCCGTATTTGATAGCAACACAAGGCATTTCACAGAAAGGAGTCAAGACAATGAGCATCCCTATTTACCAAGGCAGGGGCTTTTCCTTGTTGCAATTCCATCCAGTGGAACATGTTTCATGAAACTTGACTTACTGACACTGACCTTACTGACATTGACAGTATAGTTAAAACAGTCTTCAATTATTTAAGAAATTTTCAATGTCACAGACTCTGTTGTCCTTCTGATAGATAAACCATACCTGTTCTCAGTTCATTTATTTTTTTGTTGTTGTTGTTGCACAAAACACTGTTAAACTCATCTCACACATTTTCTTGAATGGGAAATGGTAATTTTCTATAAATTTTCAAATTATTGTATCATCAGCCTAAAGAGAGCTTCTTACATCATGGCCATCTTGGAATGGAATTAGTTTTAGCTGGAACATTTGCTTCATATGATTGAATTATTAACTGTGAGGTCAGCTCATATCATTCCTCTATTTGTAATTTGTAGCCTTGTCCTCCAAATTTGAATTTTTTTAAATCAATTCCTCATGTACTGAAACATATATTCTCTACTACATGGCATAATATAGCTTACACTGACTATATATGTCACATAAAATACCCCTTACTGTCTATAAACCCATACAGTATTCCTATTCAAGTATATTTTATCAAGTACAGTCTGTATTGTTTTAATGTACTGTAATTTCTTCTATTTTAATACCATAAATTACCTCCTAAATTATGTTATCAATCCATGTCTGTCACTGAAAGATTTAGACTCAAATACTGGTTCCAGGAATTACTGCCAATATGTAATCTCATAGAAATTTATTAATTTACTGACCTATAAATTGGTGAGGTAAGTATAAGATAGGTTTTGCATACATGGTAGCTCTTATTTGATTGATTTACAGCCCAACTTCTCTTCATCTTTGTCTCACTCTTCAAACCAAAATGACACAGATCAGATCAGATCAGTCACTCACTCGTGTCTGACTCTTTGTGACCCCATGAATCGCAGCACACCAGGCCTACCTGTCCATCACCAACTCCCGGAGTTCACTCAGACTCACGTCCATCGAGTCGGTGATGCCATCCAGCCATCTCGTCCTCTGTCGTCCCCTTCTCCTCCTGCCCCCAATCCCTCCCAGCATCAGAGTCTTTCCCAATGAGTCAACTCTTTGCATGAGGTGGCCAAAGTACTGGAGTTTCAGCTTCAGCATCATTCCTTCCAAAGAAATCCCAGGGCTGATCTCCTTCAGAATGGACTGGTTGGATCTCCTTGTTGTCCAAGGGACTCTCAAGAATCTTCTCCAACACCACAGTTCAAAAGCTTCAATTCTTCAGCGCTCAGCCTTTTTCACAGTCCAACTCTCACATCCATACATGACCACAGGAAAAACCATAGCCTTGACTAGATGAACATTTGTTGGCAAAGTAATGTCTCTGCTTTTGAATGTGCTGTCTAGGTTGGTCATAACTTTCCTTCCAAGGAGTAAGCGTCTTTTAATTTCATGGCTGCAGTCACCATCTGTAGTGATTTTGGAGCCCAGAAAAATAAAGTCTGACACTGTTCCCCATCTATTTCCCATGAAATGATGGGACCAGATGCCATGATCTTCATTTTCTGAATGTTGAGTTTTAAGCCAACTTTTTCACTCTCCTCTTTCACTTTCATCAAGAGGCTTTTTAGTTCCTCTTCACTTTCTGCCATAAGGGTGGTGTCATCTGCATATCTGAAGTTATTGATATTTCTCCCAGCAATCTTGATTCCAGCTTGTGTTTCTTCCAGTCCAGCAATTCTCATGATGTACTCTGCATATAGGTTAAATAAACAGGGTGACAATATACAGCCTTGACGAACTCCTTTTCCTAATTGGAACCAGTCTGTTGTTCCATGTCCACTTCTAACTGTTGCTTCCTGACCTGCATACAAATTTCTCAAGAGGCCGATCAGGTGGTCTGGTATTCCCATCTCTTTCAGAATTTTCCACAGTTTATTGTGATCTACACAGTCAAAGGCTTTGGCATAGTCAATAAAGCAGAAATAGATGTTTTTCTGGAACTCTTTTGCTTTTTCCATGATCCAGCAGATATTGGCAATTTGATCTCTGGTTCCTCTGCCTTTTCTAAAACCAGCTTGAACATCAGGAAGTTCGCAGTTCACATATTGCTGAAGCCTGGCTTGGAGAATTTTGAGAATTACTTTACTAGCATGTGAGATGAGTGCAATTGTGTGGTAGTTTGAGTATTCTTTGGCATTGCCTTTCTTTGGGATTAGAATGAAAACTGCCCTTTTCCAGTCCTGTGGCCACTGCTGAGTTTTCCAAATTTGCTGGCATATTGAGTGCAGCAGTTTCACAGCATCATCTTTCAGGATTTGGAATAGCTCAACTGGAATTCCATCACCTCCACTAGCTTTGTTCGTAGTGATGCTTTCTAAGGCCCACTTGACTTCACATTCCATGATGTCTGGCTCTAGGTCAGTGATCACACCATCGTGATTATCTGGGTCATGAAGATCTTTTTTTTTCCAGTTCTTCTGTGTATTCTTGCCATCTCATCTTAATATCTTCTGCTTCTGTTAGGTCCATACCATTTCTGTCCTTTATTGAGCCCATCTTTGCATGAAATGTTCCTTTGGTATCTCTGATTTCTTGAAGAGATCCCTAGTCTTTCCCATTCTGTTGTTTTCCTCTAGTTCTTTGCATTGATCACTGAAGAAGACTTTCTTATCTCTTGCTATTCTTTGGAATTTTCCATTCAGATGCTTATATTTTTCCTTTTCTCCTTTGCTTTTTGCTTCTCTTCTTTCCACAGCTATTTGTACGGCTCCCCAGACAGCCATTTTGCTTTTTTGCATTTCTTTTCCATGGGCATGTTCTTGATCCCTGTCTCCTGTACAGTGTCATGAACCTCATTCCATAGTTCATCAGGCACTCTGTCTATCAGATCTAGGCCCTTAAATCTATTTCTCACTTCCACTGTATAATCATAAGGGATTTGATTTAGGTCATACCTGAATGGTCTAGTGGTTTTCCCTACTTTCTTCAATTTAAGTCTGAATTTGGCAATAAGGAATTCATGGTCTGAGCCACAGTCAGCTCCTGGTCTTGTTTTTGCTGACTGTATAGAGCTTCTCCATCTTTGGCTGCAAAGAAATCATCACAAGTTCCTATTATCCTTAAATATCATTATATATAAGTGTAATGATTTAAAACTAATGATTCTTATCTTTCTTTCTATTCTAGGTTTTCTTTTCCTGGTAGTGGACATTTATTTTAGCTGAAGTGAGCTAGTTATTTTGAAGTATATTTTGAAATATAATTCTTTTACAAGCAGCAATCATTCTCAGTTTTGAATTACCCAGAAATTTGATAGGCATGCCTTTGCTATTTTCATCCATGTTAACTAAGGATACACTCAAAAGCACAGGACACTTGCAAATTGTTATACCTTCACTGTCAGCTCAAGCCTCTCCCAGTGGTCCTTAATATAACACCAGATGTTCATAATACATAGCCACAGAGCATATAATCCCTTAGTCACATTTTTAATTGTTGTTGTAATTGATGGTTTGCTTGTTCATTTCTATAAAACAGGTGAAAAATGACTTAAGGTCAAGGGCCTTGTCTTATTCACCATTGTAAGCCCTCTGTCTACCAGGCACACAGAAGGCTGTCAGCACCCATTTGTTGAATGGATGCTTTAACTGATTAACATTTTCCTCTTTTCTTGTTCTTTTGTCAACTTGATATTGATCTACTGATCAATGCTCTTTTTTTATTAGAATGGGTCATTAAACTGACAGCTTCTGAAGATTTAGCAAACTAAATTTGCTGAATCGCTAATTTAAGTCACATTGTTACTTTTCTTGGTATATGAAAAATGTAATGATGATACATTTAATCATTACTATTTTTAATCACTGAAGAATTGATGCTATTGAACTGTGGTGTTGGAGAAGACTCTTGAGAGTCCCTTGGACTGCAAGGAGATCCAACCAGTCCATTCTGAAGGAGATCAGCCCTGGGATTTCTTTGGAAGGAATGATGCTGAAGCTGAAACTCCAGTACTTTGGCCACCTCATGTAAAGAGTTGACTCATTGGAAAAGGCTCTGATGCTGGGAGGGATTGGGGGCAGGAGGAGAAGGGGACGACAGAGGATGAGATGGCTGGATGGCATCACCGACTCGATGGACGTGAGTTTGAGTGAATTCCGGGAGTTAGTGATGGACAAGAAGGCCTGGTGTGCTGCGATTCATGGGGTTGCAGAGAGTCGGACACGACTGAGCGACTGAACTGAACTGAATTTTAACACAGTTCATGAAAAAGGCCAACATGGTCATGTGTTTTTGTAAAATGAAATATAGACATAATATCTACCACAGATGAGTAGTTTGACTTTTTAATGGAAGATAATATATGGATTTTTGATAATACTAGGCCTCCGGGAGCCACTGAGTACAGTAGTCAGTTAGAGATAGGATTATTTAAAAAATAAATAAACAACAGACTTATTTGGCATGATTTGCTGTTCTCTAAGCCCACTGAGGAAAGCCCTCCCAGGTATATATGGGGAATGATCAATTTGCTTTGCTGTCATCTACTTGTAGCAGCAGGAAATTTTTTCTGTCCTTTATCTCCAAAGATGATGAGCCCCACAAAAATAAAAGACAGCCTTAAACATGATGGCCTGCCGTGCTACAAAGAGGGGTCACAAAGAGTCGGACACAACTGAGCAACTGAACTAACTGAACTGAAACTTGATGTAAAAATGTGTTGTGATATAGCAAGCACATTCTGTTTTAAAAAGCTGAAATCAATAGGTAGGATATTTCCTGATACAGCTTTCAGTTTAGGTATGTGAAAAACATATGCAAATATCTTCCTTTTCCAATGCTGGTAAAGGAATTAGTGATTTCTCTTAGAAATACTGTTGAAAGTTCAGAGACCTTACGGACTGTAGCAAGCCAAATTCTAAAATGGTCTACAGGATTTCTCACCTCTCTCCCCAATACACATACTCTGCATAATCTCCAGGACTTTAAATGTAATGAATTTCACTCCAATGATTAGCATATATGTCTCAGTTTATTTTAAGGAAAACTACCTCTGTGGGCCTAACCTAATCACATGATACCTTTAAGGAATTTTCTTTGGCTGATATGTTGGCAAAATTTGGCCCCTGTTCACCTATGCCAGATATAAACACAGAGACAGAATTTGGGGTAAATAGAAAAGAGTAGCTTTTACTGCTTTGCTGGGCAAAGGCCACAGTGGGGGCTACAGCATGTTAATGTCCTCAAGACTGTGTGACCTACCCTGGAAAGAGTGGTAAAGAGTTTTATAGTGTTCAAGGAGCTGGGTGTGATCAACTCATGGGCAATTCTGGGATTGGTTGGCACCAACAGGTTGTACCAGGAAATATTTAGTGCCTTAAGAGTAAAGGTTCATAAATGTTAGTCAATATATAATGGATCTTATCCTTTCTGAGAAGTATATTTATCATTGAATTGGTAGAAGTTGCTTTGCCATCTTTATAAACTGTTTTGATAAATTCTAAGATTTTGTATTACATCAGTTTCTTTGTGTGCTATGTCGCTTCAGTCATGTCCAATTTGTGTCTGACTTTTTGCAACCCCATGGACTGTAGCCCACCAGGCTGCTCTGTCCATGAGATTCTCCACACAACAGTACTGGAGTGGGTTGCTGTTCCCTTCTCCAGGGGATCTTCCCAAACCAGGGATCAAACCTGCATTTCTTATGTCTCCTGCATTGGCAGGCAGTTTCTTTACCACTAGCACCATGATATTAGTATTAAAATTAAAAACAACTAGAAGATTAACAAATACAAATAATACTTAAACAATATTTCTGGTGCATCCTCTTGCTACATGAAGAATCTGGTGTAATTTCATGGTAGTAATAAATCCTTGGCAAAAGGTGGGGAACGTTTGACTGGTTTTGAAGGAGTGCAGGAAAGTAAAGTTCACATGTGGTATTACAGATCTTCCATTCTTAGTTGTATTTCCTACAAATCAGATCTCCAAATAAAACAATACTAGGTGTTCTTCGGAAAAGGCAGTGGCACCCCACTCCAGTACTCTTGCCTGGAAAATCCCATGGATGGAGTGGCTTGGTAGGCTGCAGTCCATGGGGTTGTGAAGAGTCGGACACGACTGAGTGACTTCACTTTCACTTTTCACTTTCATGCATTAGAGAAGGAAATGGTAATCCACTCCAGTGTTCTTGCCTGGAGAATCCCAGGGACGGGGGAGCTTGGTGGGCTGCCGTCTATGGGGTCGCACAGAGTCAGGCACTACTGAAGTGACTTAGCAGCAGCAGTAGCAGGAGTTCTTCACATGTGACTTTATTTTTTTCCCAGAAATGTTGGAGGCATGCATTGCATCCTTCTCTGTATGAATCTGATTCCCAAGACAATGCTGGGAGTCTCTATCCCATTTCTTTCTGCCTTTCTTTCTAATATTACATAGATGCAGTGACAAAGGATGGTGGGTGGAATGAGTTTCATTTATCTCTCTTAGGTCAATCAGAGTTCTGCTTAAGTTCCTGTAACATCTATTAGATTATAGTCAGTGCTCATGTCTATTCCTTTTAGCTGAATGACAAGAGAAATGGGTAACAGTATTTCCTTAGAGAGCGCTGCTTCAGAGAGTGCATAGTTTTGTAAACCCTGATCCTGAGGAAATGGACTTAGTTTACAGCATTGCCTTTGCTGTTAGCTGGTTGCTTTTAGTAAGCCAGTCACAATCTCTGGGCCCTAATAACCTGTATCTTTGTTAGTTCCTGACTCTTCTCATCCTTTGGTGACAATGAAAATAGTCTGTTAGTGTCTATAATAACTTCACATTTTTAATAATTTGAGGTGCCCAAGCAGTGGGCTGAAACAGATTAACATTACTATGGAAGTCATTCAGGAAAACAAGTAAACATTAGACCTTTGTTTGATGTGAATCTTGTTTGGGCAGATCTTTGACAGCAGAGGTTATAACTAATCTAAATATTCTATGTTAATTAGAAAGCATTAAAGGCTCATTATTTTTTTTTCTTTTTTATTTGGTCCCAGTGCATGTTAAATAGGTTTTCTTGCTCTTCAAATTTAGTCAGTCCATAGAGGAGGGAGTAAATAAAACTAAATAAAAATTGATATTTAAACAAAAAGTTCAAAGAGACAGAAGCAAAAGACATTATGGTATATCTATACAAAGGATTCATATAGGAATTTCAAGAAAAGTTTATAAGTATAAACCATATCATAACCATATATGGAGAATGAATTTATTGACAGTTTAATGAGCTGTCTTAACTATGAAAATGTACAAATATTAAATATAAATATAGGCTTTTACATAAATACAGGCACTTTGATTCTGGATTATCATTCATTGCTGAAGAAATAGAATATAAAATAATAAGTGGAGAGAGATCGAAGATATTTGATGACAAATCATGGGAAAAGACAGCCTTCAGAACGGGAGAAAATAAGAGCAAATGAAGCAACTGACAAAACTAATCTCAAAAATATACAAGCAACTCCTGCAGCTCAATTCCAGAAAAATAAATGACCCAATCCAAAAGTGGGCCAAAGAACTAAACAGACATTTCTCCAAAGAAGACATACAGATGGCTATCAAATACATGAGAAGATGCTCAACATCACTCATTATCTGAGAAATGCAAATCAAAACCACAGTGAGGTACCATTTCATGCCAGTCAGAATGGCTGTGATCCAAAAGTCTACAAGCAATAAATGCTGGCGAGGGTGTGGTGAAAAGGGAACCCTCTTACACTGTTGGTGGGAATGCAAACTAGTACAGCTACTATGGAGAACGGTGTGGAGTTTCCTTAAAAACCTGGAAATAGAACTGCCTTATGACCCAGCAATCCCACTGCTGGGCATACACAGCGAGGAAACCAGAATTGAAAGAGACATGTGTACCCCAATGTTCATTGCAGCACTGTTTATAATAGCCAGGACATGGAAGCAACCTAGATGTCCATCAGCAGATGAATGGATAAGAAAGCAGTGGTACATATACACAATGGAGTATTACTCAACCATTAAAAAGAACACATTTGAATCAGTTCTAATGAGGTGGATGAAACTGGAGCCTATTATACAGAGTGAAGTAAGCCAGAAAGAAAAACACCAATACAGTATACTAACGCATATATTTGCAATTTAGAAAAATGGTAATGATAACCCTGTAAGCGAGACAGCAAAAGAGACACAGACGTATAGAACAGTCTTTTGGACTCTGTGGGAGAGGGAGAGGGTGGGATGATTTGGAAGAATGGCATTGAAACATGTATAATATCATATATGAAATGAATCGCCAGTCCAGGTTCGATGCATGATACAGGATGCTCGGGGCTGGTGCACTGGGATGACCCAGAGGGATGATACGGGGAGGGAGGAGGGAGGAGGGTTCAGGATGGGGAACACATGTACACCGTGGTGGGTTCATGTTGATGTATGGCAAAACCGATCCAATATTGTAAAGTAAAAAAAAATAATAATAATAATAACGACAGAAAAAGAATAAAAGGGAAGTAAAACTGACAATATACAACTAATACCAAAGAAAGTATTCTTAGTTACAAAATTTCTAGTTTTCAATACACTCATTTGCTAAAAGGCCTGGCTTTCTTATCCTCCTCTTAAATTCAGTGGGATTTATCCATCACTTCAGCAGCTTCATTCACTGATTTGAGCACTCTTTCATTGCAAGAAAGACCAAAATAACAATTTCATCCACTTCAAAATGTTTAAGAATTACATGAAATATTGTGTAGACAAAAATATGAAAGGAAAAAAGTATGTGTAATAAAAAATTGTATTAAAATGTGGACAGCTCTTTTTATTGCCTTTTAGGTCTTCTAATAACTAAATTAAATTCTACGTTTCTATTTGTAAAGAGAATATTATATGAATAAGTGTGAATTACCTTTTACCTTATCTTTAGACTTATTTTTCCAAAGTTTAAAAAATAAATCAGGGTTTTTTATTTTTATTTTTGGAGGCAAGGTGTAAAATAGCTTTTATGTTTCAGTTTAGTTATCTCTAAGTTATTTTTCCCACAGCCTATTTGACTTTTTCCAAAAGAACCTGCCTGGCTGTAATAGACTGTGCAAATGGTAATAATTATCTTAGAGATAAGAGTGCTACACTAAATCTCAGCAGGTCAAAGAGTTACTAATGTACATTTGTAGATACTTTTTCTTCTCTTGTGTATCCTAGGCACCTGCAAGGAGGAGATAAACACTAACCGCATTAACCTTTGCTGTCTATAAAAAGGCTCATTTGATTCATGTAACAATAATTATTGACAGTGAACTCTGTTTATGTGGCAGACTATACAGAGAATAAAAGACAAGATTCCTCCTCTCATTGTGCTTACATTCTCTTGGAAGGCATTAGACAATGAATAAGTGCTAGGAAGATAATAAATCAAGGCACTGAGCTAGTTGTGGGGATGCTCTAATTCAGAATGACTATCAGCAAAAAGTGTGATGGCTCTCAGAGCACGGACCATTTGAGATGAGACATAAAAGATGAAAGAAAGGCAACTGCATAATTAGTTTATGAAATCATGTAAGTCAGAATAAAAGAAGTGTAGAAAATTGAAGTGAGAAGGAAATTGGCATAGACATAAAAAAATATTGTAGTTTTCTTAAGATGTGGCTTGAACATGGGTTAAAATCAAAGGATAAACGTCACCACAAATTACAAATTCAGCTAATAAAATACAATTTAATAGCAATTTTGACTTCAAAATAATTCTTTTGGTACGGAAATATTTGCCAAACTACATCTTATTATGTGTTCCTTTGTTTTACTTTAACTCAGCCAAATTAATTTGCAGTACTATTGTAATCATGTTGTAATGACAACAATCCCCCATAAAAAGCTGAATTCATTTTTTCTCCAGATGTATTGCAATATAACTGACATATGCTATAATGATTTGACATAGGCATATACTGCCAAGTGATTATAGAATAAGGCTTGTAAACACACTCATCACCCATCACCTCACATAGTTTTTGTTGTTGTTGTTAGTTACCACATTCATTACCTCCTATAGTTACCATTTTGTGTCTCTGTGTGGGTGTTGATAACATTTAAGATCTACCTCCTCAGTTCAGTTCAGCCACTTAGTCGTGTCCGACTCTTTGCGACCCCATGAATCACAGCACGCCAGGCCTCCCTGTCCATCACCAACACCCAGAGTTCATCCAAACTCATATGCATAGAGTCGGTGATGCCATCCAGCCATCTCATCCTCTGTCATTCCCTTCTCCTCCTGCCCCCAATCCCTCCCAGCATCAAGGTCTTTTCCAGTGAGTCAACTCGTTGCATGAGGTGGCCAAAGTATTGGCGTTTCAGCCTCAGCATCATTCCTTCCAATGAACACCCAGGACTGATCTCCTTTAGTATGGACTGGTTGGATCTCCTTACAGTCCAAGGGACTCTCAAGAATCTTCTCCAACACCACAGTTCAAAAGCATCAATTCTTCGGTGCACAGCTTTCTTCACAGTCCAACTCTCACATCCATGTGTGACCACTGGAAAAACCATAGCCTTGACTAGATTGACATTTGTTGGCAAAGCAATGTCTCTGCTTTTGAATATGCTATCTAGGTTGGCCATGACTTTCCTTCCAAGGAGTAAGCGTCTTTTAATTTCATGGCTGCAATCACCATCTGCAGTGATTTTGGAGCCCAAAAAGTAAAGTCTGACAGTGTTTCCACTGTTTCCCCATCTATTTGCCATGACGTGATGGGATCAGATGCCATGATCTTCGTTTTCTGAATGTTGAGCTTTAAGCCAACATTTTCACTCTCCTCTTTCACTTTCATCAAGAGACTTTTTAGTTCCTCTTCAATTTCTGCCATAAGGGTGGTGTCATCTGCATATCTGAGGTTATTGATATTTCTCCCAGCAATCTACCTCTTAGGAAATTATAAATATACAAACAGTATTATTAAATATAATCACCATGCTATACCTCCAGAACTTAATCATGTTATAAGTACAAGTTGGTACTTTTTGACACTTTTACCCTTTTCCCCTACTGTCTAATTCTTGGTAACCACCTCTGTCCTCTTTATTTTTCTGAATTTTTCTTTTTTAGATTCCACATATAAGTTATATCATACAGTATTTGTCTTTCTCTATCTTAAGTATTTCACGTAACATAACACCCTTCTAGATCTATTCATATTACTGCAAATGACAGGATATCCTTTTTATGACTGCATAATATTTAATTTGTGTGTACATTTCAATCCAATGAATATTCCAGGTTGATTTCCTTTAGAATTTACTGACTTGATCTCCTTGCAGTCCAGGGGACTCTCAAGAGTCTTCTCCAGCACCACAGTTCTAAAGAATCAATTCTTTGGCGTTCAGCTTTATTTATTGTCCAGATTATCATCCATATATGACTACTGGAAAATCCATAGGTTTGACTATACAGACCTTTGTCAGCAAAGTGATGTCTCTGCTTTTTAATATGCTGTCTAGTTTTGTCATAGCTTTCCTTTCAAGGAGCAAGTGTCTTGATTACTATAGCTTTATAGTATAGCCTGAAGTCAGGGAGCATGTTTCCTTCAGCTCTTTTCTTTCTCAAGATTGTTTTGGCTATTGGAGTCTTTTGTGTTTCCTGACAATTTTAAAGTTGTTTGTTCCACTTTTGAAAAAATTCCTTTGATATTTTGATAAGGACTTCCTTGGCTTCCCTGATGGTGCAGATGGTAAAGAATCTGTCTGCAATGCAGGAGGCCTGTGTTTGACTCCTGGGTTGGGAAGACCCTCTAGAGAACATAACGGTAACCCACTACAGTATTCTTGCCTGGAGAATTCCATGGACAAAGGACCCTGGCAGGCTACAGTCCATGGTTTACAAAGAGTTGGACATGGCTGAGCAACTACACTTGAGTAGTAGTACGATCATTTTAAAAATATTAATTCTTCCAATCTATGAGCATGATATATCTTTACATCTGTTTGTGTTGTCTTAAGTTTCTTTCATCAGTTTCTTATAATTTTCTGAGTAAATATCTTTTATCTCTTTAGTTAAATTTATTTTTAGGTATTTCATTTTTTTGATGGGACTGTTAATAATATAAATTCTTTAATTTCTTTTTTTTTCTTTTTTTAATTTTTATTTTTTTTAAACTTTATTTTATTTTTAAACTTTACATAATTGTATTAGTTTTGCCAAATATCAAAATGAATCTGCCACAGGTGTACCTGTGTTCCTCATCCTGAACCCTTCTCTCTCCTCCCTCCCCATACCATCCCTCTGGGTCGTCCCAGTGCACTAGCCCCAAGCATCCAGTTTCGTGCATCGAACCTGGACTGGCAACTCGTTTCATACATGATATTTTACATGTTTCAATGCCATTCTCCCAAATCTTCCCACCCTCTCCCTCTCCCACAGAGTCCATAAGACTGTTCTATACATCAGTG
This sequence comes from Bos indicus x Bos taurus, assembly GCF_003369695.1. Lineage (NCBI taxonomy): Eukaryota > Metazoa > Chordata > Mammalia > Artiodactyla > Bovidae > Bos > Bos indicus x Bos taurus. Next base: position 45,361,976 of record NC_040101.1, read on the forward strand.
TCTCTTTTGCTGTCTCGTACACAGGGTTATTGTTGCCATCTTTCTAAATTCCATATATATGCATTAGTATACTCTATTGGTGTTTTTCCTTCTGGCTTACTTCACTCTGTATAATAGGCTCCAGTTTCATCCACCTCATTAGAGCTGATTCAAATGTATTCTTTTTAATGGCTGAGTAATACTCCATTGTGTATATGTACCACTGCTTTCTTATCCATTCATCTGCTGATGGACATCTAGGTTGCTTCCATGCCCTGGCTATTATATACAGTGCTTCGATGAACATTGGGGTACACGTGTCTCTTTCCCTTCTGGTTTCCTCGGTGTGTATGCCCAGCAGTGGGATTGCTGGATCATAAGGCAGTTCTATTTCCAGTTTTTTAAGGAATCTCCACACTGTTCTCCATAGTGGCTGTACTAGTTTGCATTCCCACCAACAGTGTAAGAGGGTTCCCTTTTCTCCACACCCTCTCCAGCATTTATTATTTGTAGACTTTTGGATCGCAGCCATTCTGACTGGTGTGAAATGGTACCTCATAGTGGTTTTGATTTGCATTTCTCTGATAATGAGTGATGTTGAGCATCTTTTCATGTATTTGTTAGCCATCTGTATGTCTTCTTTGGAGAAATGTCTATTTAGTTCTTTGGCCCATTTTTTGATTGGGTCATTTATTTTTCTGGAGTTGAGCTGTAGGAGTTGCTTATATATTTTTACCTGACTTCAGGCTCTACTACAAAGCCACAGTTATCAAGACAGTATGGTACTGGCACAAAGACAGAAATATAGATCAATGGAACAAAATAGAAAGCCCAGAGATAAATCCACGCACATATGGACACCTTATCTTTGACAAAGGAGGCAAGAATATACAATGGATTAAAGACAATCTCTTTAACAAGTGGTGCTGGGAAATCTGGTCAACCACTTGTAAAAGAATGAAACTAGAACACTTTCTAACACCATACACAAAAATAAACTCAAAATGGATTAAAGATCTCAACGTAAGACCAGAAACTATAAAACTCCTAGAGGAGAACATAGGCAAAACACTCTCTGACATACATCACAGCAGGATCCTCTATGACCCACCTCCCAGAATATTGGAAATAAAAACAAAAATAAACAAATGGGACCTAATTAACCTTAAAAGCTTCTGCACATCAAAGGAAACTATTAGCAAGGTGAAAAGACAGCCTACAGAATGGGAGAAAATAATAGCAAATGAAGCAACTGACAAATAACTAATCTCAAAAATAATTTCTTTTTCTTATGGTTTGTTGTTAGTGTATCAGTTCAGTTCAGTTCAGTACGGTCGCTCAGTTGTGTCCGACTCTTTGCAACCCCATGAATTGCAGTAAGCCAGGCCTCCCTGTCCATCACCATCTCCCGGAGTTCACTCAAACTAATGTCCATTGAGTCGGTGATGCCATCCAGCCATCTCATCCTCTGTCGTCCTCTTTTCCTCTACAACATATTTCTGTATATTAACTTGTATTCTGCAACTTTACTGAATTCATTAATGAACTCTAGTAATCTTTTTTTTTTTTTTTTGCTGGGATCTTTAGGATTTTCTATGCATAGTGTCATGTCTTCTACAATCACTGACAGTAATATTTCTCCCTTCCCAGTTTAGATACCTTTTATTTCATTTTCTTGTTTGATTCCTATGGCTAGGACTCCCAATACTATGTTGAATAAAAGCAGCTGAAAAGACAGCCTTCAGAATGGGAGAAAATAATAGCAAATGAAGCAACTGACAAACAACTAATCTCAAAAATATACAAGCAACTCCTACAGCTCAACTCCAGAAAAATAAATGACCCAATCAAAAAATGGGCCAAAGAACTAAATAGACATTTCTCCAAAGAAGACATACAGATGGCTAACAAACACATGAAAAGATGCTCAACATCACTCGTTATCAGAGAAATGCAAATCAAAACCACTATGAGGTACCATTTCACACCAGTCAGAATGGCTGCGATCCAAAAGTCTACAAATAATAAATGCTGGAGAGGGTGTGGAGAAAAGGGAACCCTCTTACACTGTTGGTGGGAATGCAAACTAGTACAGCCACTATGGAGAACAGTGTGGAGATTCCTTAAAAAACTGGAAATAGAACTGCCTTATGATCCAGCAATCCCACTGCTGGGCGTACACACTGAGGAAACCAGAAGGGAAAGAGACACGTGTACCCCAATGTTCATCACAGCACTGTATATAATAGCCAGGACATGGAAGCAACCTAGATGTCCATCAGCAGATGAATGGATAAGAAAGCAGTGGTACATATACACAATGGAGTATTACTCAGCCATTAAAAAGAATACATTTGAATCAGTTCTAATGAGGTGGATGAAACTGGAGCCTATTATACAGAGTGAAGTAAGCCAGAAGGAAAAACACCAATAGAGTATACTAATGCATATATATGGAATTTAGAAAGATGGCAACAATAACCCTGTGTACGAGACAGCAAAAGAGACACTGATGTATAGAACAGTCTTATGGACTCTGTGGGAGAGGGAGAGGGTGGGAAGATTTGGGAGAATGACATTGAAACATGTGAAATATCATGTAAGAAACAAGTTGCCATCCAGGTTCGATACACGATACTGGATGCTTGGGGCTGGTGCCCTGGGACGACCCAGAGGGATGGAATGGGGAGGGAGGACGGAGGTGGGTTCAGGATGGGGAACACATGTATACCTGTGGCAGATTCATTTCGATATTTGGCAAAACTAATACAATATTTTAAAGTTTAAAAATAAATTTAAAAAAAGCAACATAAAAAAAATGAATGTATCTATCATTTGAATTTCTCTGAAAATAGTATTTGTTAATAGAAAATAAAACATTCCTCTACACAAATATCACCGCAGCCAAAAATAATTTTAATTCTAGTTTCTTGGTATTCAAACAAATCAATGACATTGAAAAAATTTTTCTGCAAAAGATTATTTAAAGAGTCATATGGGAAACACACACACATATTTCCAAGTATCAATTTCCTTATTGTTTAGTCAGCAATTACTTTTTATACTTTGGCATTGAAAAGGAATACATTTTACACACAGACACTCACACTCATGCACACAAGTTAATATTCATATTTGGCATATAAAATCTCTCATTAAGTGTGAGGGTAATTAAGCAGATGGTCATCACAGCAATTATAATGCTTTTTTTCTTTAATAGAGCTATAAAATTTTATAATAAAGCATAGGCACCGAAATCCAAAACTGGATGTAGACTATTAGCTAGGCTTTTATTAATGAGCCCATTCAAATTAACAAGTAAATATAGAAAACATAACTTTCAAATTATCTTTATTTAAGATATTTAAATTTAATATTCAGATTTCTCTAGCACAAATATTTTTTCAGACTGCCTGTATATTTTCAAGTATCTCTGACAGCAGATGGAGTCAATTGTTTCAACTCTCAGGTTATTCAGAAATAGCATAATGAGATGCATGCAGGGCAATGATTATCCTGTGCAGCCTTTAGTCAGAGGACCTTAAGCTAGATACTAGAACTCAGGAACAAATGAGGAATTTTGGAATTTCAATATGTAAAACTAAGCCCAAGGCTTAAATAGCTGTCACCCTTTGACATATATACAGAGACAGATATCCTAACAGCCAAGAAAAATTTGAAGACATAAAATAATACATGGTATTCAATTTTAATATTTTAAAGTCTTGGGATTCAGCAGCTAGTTAATGGCCAGAAGAGAAGAGGGATAAGAAACTCAGAGTCAGGCAAGGAAAAACAATTTTGAATAGGGAAAGCTTTGGACACTTCTACCAAGGACTAGAAGTGGTGCTGGATTGCAGATGTGGGCTTGCAAGGAAAAAGACATTTTTCTAGGAAAGAATCAAAAAGACTTTAGGATTGCTAATCCTAAGTAGGGAAAATGTAAAATAGAGGACTGACAATGCAGTTAGGTTCTAACAATATAATGAATTTTCACTTTGTTTGAAAAACTTCTGTACCCTTATGACATGTAATTTTCCTTCCTTGAAATGTTCACCCCAACCCCTGGAACCTGTGACTACCTTGTCTGGCAGAAGGGACTCAATAGATGTGATTATGTTTAAAGATCTTCTAATGTGGGGACTTTTCAGGTGGATGTAATCACAAATGTCCTTCTAAAGAAGGAGACAAGAAATTCAGAATAACAGAAGGAGATATGACAATAGAAGTAGAAATGAGTGATACAGCCATGAGCCAGGAAGGTATGCAGACTCTAGAAGCTGGAAAAGGCAAGAAATGTATTCTCTCCTCCAGAATGCCACTCTGCCTGTACTCTACTCTTACTCTCCTAAGACTTATTTTGAACTTCTAACTTCTAGAACTTGCAATACAGTGACTTTGTGTGCTCTTATGTCACTAAATATGTTGCAATTTTTAAACAGCACTGATAGAAAATTGATAAAGCTACATTATCTTTTCTCAATGATAGGTCAACAGATATTAATGCTTTTGCTTAACTGGATCTAGGGGAAAAATATCTAAGTGTATTTATGCAGTTCGTGTTTCAGTTTCTTGCGACAAAAAGATGACTGTTCACTCCCTGAGTGTCCTCTTCTAGTTATTTTTTCTGGGTTTTGTGGTAGCAAATTTCTTCAATATGTGAAAGATTTAAAAAATTACCTTTAATATGCTTTTGATTCAGAATACAGTATGACAATGTCTTCAGTGTTTTAAATATTACACCAATTTTAAATATTATACCAAATAAACACCAGTATTATGTTTTGTCTGTTCCAAAATTTTTCTCACGCAGTCTTGTGACACCACTTCAGATTGAGGATATACCCTTATCAATTGCAAAACCTGCCACCATTGATTTTTCTCTTCAGGTTCAGGCAGACCATCATCCTACATCTAGTTGGAGCAGAAAAGCAATGATATTCATTACTTCTAAAGTCCATTTATTGTTTGGGGCATAATCCTTATTACTCATACTTGATGTTAAGCTTGTTGCAAATGGTATTCCTGTCTTCTTTCTATCTGACTTGTTTTATTGTTGTTCTGACATATGTGATAAATTTCACCTGGTGCGTGCCTGTGATTATTTTATAAATGTCACTTGCACACTATATCTGAGCCCATGACTTGATTTTTTTTACATATTCAGAAAGTGAGATTTTTTGGATATAGAAGATTATTAGTCTCCAAGTTATCTTTAAAATAAAAAAGAACAAAATTAAATGAAGTCCTTTTTTGGTTATATTTATTTGGAGATTTTGGAAAGTAAAAACACAGTTACTAATCTCTGTTTAAAGATGGACTTTTTTTTCTTCTCCAACAGAGATTAAAATATAATGCTATAGTCCCAAGATCATACAATATCAAATATGAAGAAGTGGAAAATACTTTCAAATTATATATTTATAGGAAGGGAATCAGAATCCAACTCTTACATCCATACATGACTACTGGAAAAACCATATATGTGATAAAATAATAATATGAAAAGAGTACACATATCTTAATGAAAATTAGGTTATTCTTGTGCTTTCCCCATAGGCATAAAATCTTGTAGAAAAACAGCAGCAGATTTGCTAAGTAGAATGAGTTAACATAATCATCTAAAATGTAATTTGGTTTCTAATTCCTGTAGTTATATACTAGACAGCACAAACTTGTGCAGCTTTCTTGGATTTCTCACATCTTGCTTCTCTAATACTTCATCGGCTAGTTTTTAGAAGTTGTACAGGCTACCAGGAGTGACTAAAGTGCATCAATGTTACGTATAAAATATAATATTGAATAAGAAAGCAAGAAGGACATTTTCTAGATTAAAAAAAAAATTAGCCACACTGTGCAGCATAGAGGATCTTAATTTCCCAACCAGGGATCAAACCCACTCCCCATATAACAAGAGCAAAATCTTAACCACTGGACCAGAAGGGAAGTGTCTTTCCTAGATGTTTTTAATTAAGCCAAAGAGGAAATAAATTTAGGACTATACATTTTTGTATTGCTTGAAGATTTCATAAAATGATGCTTCTGTTATTTTCTTATTTTTATATTTTATCAATGAATTTTTGTTGGATTTTTGTTTGACTTTTTTTTGGTTTTAATTGTATAGTTGGATCTCTAGTATAGATAAAATTACCTGTCTTCAAACTATATAAAAGACTTACTAACAGCTACTTTTGATTTTATATTTTATTCTTTTTATCTGGATTAACATTTATAATTGATGCTTTTGTATTTTACCCTAAGGGTAAATTACTGTAGGGGAAAAATACTGTGCTTATCTATGTTTTTTTTAAAGGCAGTTGATTTATGAAGTAGACAGGTTATCTGATTTCCCAAAGACAATGATTTCTACCTAATAAAAAGTCTGATTCTATCCTTTCCTTTCACTTTGAAGTTGAGATTATTCTCATTTATTTCCAAAATAGCCCTGCTGCTGCTGATGCTAAGTTGCTTCAGCCGTGTCCGACTCTGTGCGACCCCAGAGACGGTAGCCCACCAGGCTCCGCCATCCCTGGGATTCTCCAGGCAAGAACACTGGAGTGGGTTGCCATTTCCTTCTCCAATGCATGAAAATGAAAAGTGAAAGTGAAGTCGCTCAGTCGTGTCCGACTCTTCGAGACCCCATGGACTGCAGCCTACCAGGCTCCTCAGTCCATGGGATTTTCCAGGCAAGAGTGGGGTGCCATTGCCTTCTCCAGCATTAGCAAATTAAGATGCCAAATCAAGGAAAGCAAGGCGATCACCCACATGCTTGGGGACAGAGAGGGGAGATTATTTTCTCCTCAAAATTTTTAACAATTGGTTTTTTTGGAGCCTCTGCTGTTATCCTCCTGATATGTATGGCATATTACCTGGTGACTTTTGTTGAAGGAATTCCTAGGTTGGAAAGACCATTCATTTACATAAAATGAGAATTTTGGTTTGGTTATTCAGATCTTACACATTTCATCAGTGACCTTTATGTCTGTCATAATTTTCTTAAGCTCAAGAGCTGTCAGTTTATGTCACTGGATTTGTGACATAATTTAGGTTTTTATATATTATTTAATCTCTAAAATATTGTATTTTATGACTCAAGGTTCAGAGTGAAACCTTACTTATCACAGATTTTAAAAAGTAGTATGGGAAATTATTAGTAGAAACAAAATACATATCAAAATTCAGATGTACACCATACTGATTACTATTGCCTGAAGAGATTTATCCTGATGAAATATGTTTTTGACATTGTTAATTTATTTGTAGAGGTATCAAATTCAAATTTTTGTCAATATTTAAATATTTCTTCACCATTTACTGAGTATAGGACTTCAGCACTGATTGTGCTGCATGAGACAAGGACATGTATATTGATTTCTGCAAAGATAGCTAGTTTAATAAAATTGATAAGCTCAGCTAAAGTCTAGCAATTATGAGAGCCAGAAAATGGTTTGACTAACTTATGTAAGAACTTATTTCTAACTTACATCTATGGTGTAATAGTCTAAAGCAGTAATTACATAGGTGGAACTATCCTAGATGATAAAAGCCTTATAAAACTGAAACTTTAAAAAATATATATGTATCTCCAGCCAGGATGCTCCATGGAATTTTAAACTCATAAATTCATATGAACTTCAAAGTATCCTTTGTAAAAATAGTTATTATTTTCTCCCCCTCACCTTAGTTGGGCTTCCCTGATAGTTCAGTTGGTAAAGAATCCTCCTGAATTGGGAGAAGGCAATGGCACCCCACTCCAGTACTCTTGCCTTGAAAATCCCATGGATGGAGGAACCTGGTAGGCGCGGTCCACGGGGTCGCTAAGAGTCGGACATGACTGAGCGACTTCACTGTCACTTTTCACTTTCATGCATTGGAGAAGGAAATGGCAACCCACTCCAGTGTTCTTGCCTGGAGAATCCCAGGGACAGGGGAGCCTAGTGGGCTGCCGTCTATGGGGTCACACAGAGTTGGACATGACTGAAGTGACTTAGCAGCCGCCTGTAATGCAGGAGATCCTGGTTGGATTCCTGGGTCAGGAAGATCTACTGGAGAAGGGATAGGCTCCCCACTTCAGTACTCTTGGGCTTCCCCAGTGGCTCAGCTGCTAAAGAATCTGCCCACAATGCGGGAGACCTGGGTTCCATCCCTGGGTCAGGAAGATCTCCTCAAAAAAGGAAAGGCTACCCATTCCAGTATTCTGGTCTGGACAATTCCATGGACTACAGTCCATGGGGGTCACAAAGAGTCAGACACGACTGAGCGACTTTCACTTTAATCTTAGTTGGTAGCATCACAGTCTGTTCAGTAACTCAGAACAGTAAATCAGAAACTCAGGATTTAGACTCCTGATGTCTTCATGGGAAAAAAAGGATAAAAGTAGCTCCTATTTTATGATGCTTAAGTTGATCTTAACCATGTGGGGGAAAAAACAAAAATAATAATTTTTAAAAAATGACCCACTCTTGAGAAAGATTGCTCAAGGTAGAAAAAACAGTGAAAATCTGTGATAAAACCAAAACAATTTTTGGACTTCTAATTGAGGGGTCCTTTTGCTGCATCACCTCTGAGTAGCTTAACTCCACATGGAGTTCCATTGCAGCTTTGTTGGCAGAGGTAGGAAAGAGTCTGGGTAGAGGGCCCAGCTTACCATACTATGGGAGAGACTCCTCTCGCCTGTTACACAAGGATGAAGTGCGTCTGAAAGTAAAGTGAAAAGTGAAAGTGAAAGTAAAGCCGCTCAGTTGTGTCCGACTCTTTGTGACATTGTGGACTGTAGCCCACCAGGCTCCTCCATCCATGGGATTCTCCAGGAAGAATACTGGAGTGGGTTGCCACTTCCTTCTCCACGGAATCTTCCCAACCCATGGATCGAACCCAGGTTTCCCGCATGGCGGGCAGATTCTTTAACCTCTGAACCACTGGGGAAGCCTGAAGTGGGTCTATAAACAATCATTTTAATCATATTAATGCTCAGGAATAAGTGAAGATGTCCTTCCTCAGCATTAGGATGGGGAACATCCATAAGTTTGCTCCCATTCCAGCTGTTACCACCCGACTTGAGGGTGCTTGGACACTGAGGAGATAAGAAATTGAGTTCTCGTTTCTGAAGGGCAGAAAGAATAAGGGAGAATTCTTCTTTAATTTCAGATGTACACGTTTTCTTCTCCAGCCCTGGGTTCAGTGTCATATTATGGAAGAGTGCGTTGAATTTGCAATTGAGTTAGATATAGAACATGACTCTAACATGAAAAAACAGACTGACATTTATCTTTAAAGATCAGAAATTTAATGAGTTCTTCCATACTAAGAAATTTACAGTCATTTCTATCTCTCATATCAGATCTGTAAGGAAGGTATCAGTTCAGTTCAGTTCAGTCGCTCAGTGGTGTCCGACTCTTTGCGACTCCATGAATTGCAGCAAGCCAGGCCTCCCTGTTCATCACCAACTCCCAGAGTTCACTCAAACTCACTCAAACATCACTCGGTGGTGCCATCCAGCCATCTTATCCTCTGCCGTCCCCTTTTCCTGCTGCCACCAATCCCTCCCAGCATCAGAGTCTTTTCCAATGAGTCAACTCTTCCCATGAGGTGGCCAAAGTACTGGAGTTTCAGCTTTAGCATCATTCCTTCCAAAGAACACCCAGGACTGATCTTCTTTAGAATGGACTAGTTGGATCTCCTTGCAGTCCAAGGGACTCTCAAGAGTCTTCTCCAACACCACAGTTCAAAAGCATCAATTCTTCAGCGCTCAGCTTTCTTCACAGTCCAACTCTTACATCCATACATGACCACTGGAAAAACCATAGCCTTGACTAAACAGACCTTTGTTGGCAAAGTAATGTCTCTGTTTTCAATGTGCTGTCTAGGTTGGTCATAGCTTTTCTTCCAAGGAGTAAGCATCTTTTAATTTCATGGCTGCAGTCACCATCAGCAGTGATTTTGGAGCCCAGAAAAATAAAGTCTGACACTGTTTCCACTGTTTCCCCATCTATTTCCCATGAAGTGGTGGGACCGGATGCCATGATCTTCGTTTTCTGAATGTTGAGCTTTAAGCCAACTTTTTCACTCTCCTCTTTTACTTTCATCAATAGGCTTTTTAGTTCCTCTTCATTTTCTGCCATAAGGGTGGTGTCATCTGCATATCTGAGGTTATTGATATTTCTCCCCGGCAATCTTGATTCCAGCTTGTGCTTCTTCCAGCCCAGCGTTTCTCATGATGCACTCTGCATAGAAGTTAAATAAGCAGGGTGACAATATACAGCCTTGACGTACTCCTTTTCCTATTTGGAACCAGTCTGTTGTTCCATGTCTAGTTCTAACTGTTGCTTCCTGACCTGCATATAGGTTTCTCAAGAGGCAGGTCAGATGGTCTGGTATTCCCATCTCTTTCAGAATTTTCCACAGTTTATTGTGATCCACACAGTCAGAGGCTTTGGCATAGTCAATAAAGCAGAAATAGATGTTTTTCTGGAGCTCTCTTGCTTTTTCCATTTGAAGGAAGGTATAGCCTTAAGACTATAAGGAAAATAAGGAATTAAATGTTAAATAATTTGCACAGACTTATAGAGCTAATATCGGGGCTTCCCTGGTGGCTCAGAGGATAAAGCGTCTGTGTGCAATGCAGTAGACTTGGGTTTGATCCCTGGGTTGGGAAGATCCTCTGGAGAAGGCAATTGCAACCCAGTCCAGTATTCTTGCCTGGAGAATCCCGTGGACAGAGGAGCCTGGCAGGCTACAGTCCACAGGGTCGCAAAGAGTCAGACATGACTGAGCGACTTCGCTTCACTATAGAGCTAATATTAGTAGACCCAAGATTTGAATAAATATATTATCAATACCACATCTACAATTTATTTTCAATTAGAATTCACAATCTCTAGTCCTTTTCTTGTCAATTATTTATTGTAAACTGTAATAAATCACATTAACCAGCTGTTTTGTTTATGTCTAACCCATTCTGTGTAAAAGGGAGAACATTACTGAAATGAGATTCATTTCTAATCATATCTAGAAAACAGCAGAAGAAAAAATTTAATGGACAGTACAGTAAAAATAGATATTTATAAATTGTATCAGAATAGGATGAAAACATGTCAAGCTCCTTTCTTTGGAAGTACCCAAAGCTAAGACCATCCCAGAAAATGTGGCAACACCGAGCAAAATTCTTTTTAAAAATAATTTATTTTTACTGAGACTTTAAAAATTTGAGAGCAAAGAAAAAATTAGTAATGATCAAAACTATTGGCTTAAAAGTAGTTGTATCATTCTAAATGCCATTTTGTGTAATTAGTGTTTAATTTATTACCCAGTTTGGAACAATTTTGAAAGAGCATGAGGGAAAAAACATACATTGAAGATGCTAGATAACGTTTCTAAACCAGGACTATTTACAGCAAGCCAGGATGTAATATTACTCTATACCAAATATTAATAAATTATCTTCTCTTTGCATACTTATTTTGCTCTTCTGTTGTTTATAACAATATCAAGAATAATTCTGAGTAGCATCTCATTTCTAAAGCATCTCATTTCTAAACCGATGTACATCGCAGCAAATTTTCTTCTCATTATCTTTATTTATTTATTTTTCCTTCCAGGATGGCATATCATGATATCATAAGAGACATTCATAGGTGGCACTAGACCACATTTTCATTTCTGTTCTCTCACTCATTCTTTTTCTGATTAGAAAGCAGATGTATTTTCTACCAGAAAAAGTTTGTTGGATTTCACTTGATGAAAGCACACTGAGAATAGAAATCTAATATCCTGGGCACACATTTATTAAAGGAGATCTCTAAATGGAGATTCAGATTACTTTGTAAGATAAAAAGGGTTATTTTGGTAAATGTCTAACAAGCTGTCACTTTCCTCTAATGAACAAATCTTAAGAATTACTATTGTTTTTCCTCACAATTAATAATGTAGGGATCTTTATATCAGCTTCTTTGAAAGCAAGATAAGGGAGAGCTTATTTAAAAATACACATTGATCTCATCGAAGTATGCCTGAATTGAGGTAATGATTTATCTTTTTTCTTATATATGTACATTTATATATAATTTAGTCAAAAGGAATAGCTTATGCTAATAGTGAAGTCCTGAGTGTGCTTGAATACTCTTGTTCATATGAAAGTGCAGTGTTTTCAACTTGACTCTTTATCTCTAGCTCCTAGGAAATTCCCTGGGCTATGGCAGGTATGCGACAAAACTGTGATAAATTTAAAAGCGTGTATATTTTAAAAGTGAAGAGGAACTCAAAAGCCTCTTGATGAAAGTGAAAGAGTAGAGTGAAAAAGCTGGCTTAAAATTCAACATTCAAAGAACAAAGATCATGGCATCTGGTCCCATCACTTCAGCACAAATAGGTGGGGAAACAATGGAAACAGTGACAGCCTTTATTTTCTTGGGCTCCAAAATCACTGCAGATGGTAACTGCAGCCATGAAATTAAAAGACGCTTGCTCCTTGGAAGAAAAGATATCACCAGCCTAGACAGCATATTAAAAAAGCAGAGACATTAGTTTGCCAATGAAGGTCCATCTAATCAAAGCTATGGTTTTTCCGGTAGTCATTTACGGATGTGAGAGTTGGACTATAAAGAAAGCTGAGTGTTGAAGAATTGATGCTTTTCAACTGTGGTGGTGGAGAAGAATTTTGAGAGTCCCTTGGACTGCAAGGAGATCAAACCATTCAATCCTAAAGAGAATCAGTCCTGAATATTCATTAGAAGGCCTGATGTTGAAGCTGAAACTCCAATACTTTGGCCACCTGATGTGAAGAACTGACTCATTGGAAAAGACCTTGATGCTGGAAAAGATCAAAGGTAGGAGGAGAAGGGGACAACAGAGCGTGAGATAGTTGGATGGCATCACCAACTCGATGGACATGAATTTGAGCAAGCTCTGGGAGTTGGCAGTGTACAGGGAAGCCTGGAGTGCTGCAGTCCATGGGTTGCAGAGTCAGACACGACTGAGCTACTGAACTGAATTGAACTGATTTTTTAAAAGATAGACAATGATAATACTATCAAAAACGTTTATGCTAAAATATAAAATTTTAAGATTGACCTGAAATAACAATTGAGAAAAAATTAAAGAAGAATAAAAGTTTGAGAAATAATAGAAAAAAAGGAAATTTTTATTAAATGAACCATTGAAGTAAGATTATAAATAGAACAAATTGAATGTGCAACATAGAAAACATTATTGAACCTGGAATTGAAATAACTGCAACATAAACCACGCCCAGAGTCTAGGTATTAGGCGAAATAGCTCATACACTGAGGTGAAAATTAACTGGATAATACCTGCTGATGGGAAATAGTATTATAACACTGGTCAGAACAGGGGAAAATGCAATAATTAGGGCAGAAATTTGGAACAATATATCCTAAGAAAAAAAAATTTTAAGGTTAATTTTGGTGAGGAATATACACAAAAAGTGGTATTTAAATAAAAGCAAAATTTTACATAAATATTTTAATTCTGGACAAAACCAGGCTGTGAAACTGTGATTAAGATGCAATGTAAGTAGGGGCAATTCTAAGTCCAAAGGAATAGACAGCTATTGACAGGCTGATGCAGAGCAACAGAGAAGTGAGCAGTAACCTAGTGTTGGATATTATGCAAGCAGCTGTGTCAGAATATCTTGCGGAGCAAAGTTACCTAGGTACCACAGGAGCAGGAGAGTGTCACAACAAGGAGGCGAGTGGGAGGAAAGACCTGGGAGCTAAGTGAAGTGACGAAGCCAGAAGAACAGATACACCAGGCAGTCTGCTCAGAAACGAAGGGTGACGATGCAACAGACTCACTAGGGCAGATACTGGCTTCCGAGAGAAGTCAATTCTGAGCTTCTGTGAAGATAACATCAAAGTGAACCATTCAGTGGATGGCTTTGAGTATAAAAATTAAAGGAAGTGGCTTCTATGGGTGAAGCGAAGCGAAGTGAAGTGAAAGTCACTCAGTCGTGCCCCACTGTTTGCGACCCCGTGAACTATACAGTCCATGGAATTGTCCAGACAGAATACTTGAGTGGATAGCCTTTCCCTTCTCCAGGGGATCTTCCCAACCCAGAGATTGAACCCAGGTCTTCGCATTGCAGGCAGATTCTTTAGCAGTTGAACCACCAGGAAAGCCCAAGAATACTGGAATGGGTAAGCTTATCTCTTCTCCAGTGGATCTTCCTGACCCAGGAATGGAACTGGGGTCCCCTGCATTGCAGGCAGATTCTTTACCAACTGAGATATGAGGGAAGCCCTCTGTGGGTGAGGAAGTGTCCAAGTCTAAGCCAAAATACATCTGAACAAATAAGAAATGGATCAAAAGAGAAACCATCAACAGAAATAGTGGAAACTGCCTCCCAAATAAATGCAAATTTGTTATAGCAGATATAGATATTAAAATTATGGTGTTTACATGAGGGCAGAAAGTGAGGGCAGTTTTTTTCAATAAAAACTGATTTTTTTTAAAAGACTTTCACTGACTAGTGTCAGTCAGGGAAACTTTAAAAAGTGATTATATGAGAAAAAAATATAACAAATCACTTTCAAACAAAAAAGGTCAAATATTGTATGGTTTCATTGATATGAATTGTCCAGAGCAGGCAGATCCATACAGTCAGAACACAGATTAATGGTTTCTAGGAGTGGGAAGGGTAAATGGGAAGTTACTGCTAGTGCGTATATGGCTATGTAGGCAGGGTAATAAAAATTCTCTGTTATTAGATAGTGGTAATTGTTGCACAACTCTGTGAATATACCAAAAAACACTGAGTTGAATAAGTTAAGGGAGTGAATTTTAAGATATGTGAATTTTTTCTTAATAAAGTTATTATTTAAATATAGAGAAATCCCAGAATTATTCCATACATGTCATCATCCACAATAAAAAATTCTTTAAAGTATTAATATGTAGTCTATTCATCCATATAAAAGCATCTCTTACAATTCATGCAGTAATATGAAAGAACATGGCTTTTCTCTTCAATGTTATTGGCATTAATTTGCAAATCTATGACAAAGAGGCTATGAAAGAAAGCAGCAAAGATGAACAACCCATAGTGAAATCTTAAGGGATGTGGAAAAGAGTATAAGAATGATAGTAACATCTTAAACAGGTAGGTAAGGTGAAATAAGAATAACAAGGCAGAAGGAAGAAGAAAAACAAAACAACAAAAAAAAAATCACTGGGCCTAAGTGACAGATAATGAGGAAAGTAAAGTATAAGAAAAGCTGACAGGTTTTCTGAAGAACTAGAATCAAGATCAGGATCTTTAAACATTTCTTCCCAATCAGCTAAACTTAAAAAGAAAAATATGGATCTTTGCTACCAAATCCTGCCTTTTATATATTTACCTGCAAATTCTGAAACACTTATAGAAACAACTATATTAGACATGTTTTTTTTTTTTTAAGAAAAAATTGCATTGCATAGGATCTTTTATGTGCTCATTATGGAATTGTTCTTGTATGAAAGAGCAACTTTTTTATGTCAGTCTTTGTTCAGAGAAAACAGCATACAAATTAAAATTCAAAAGTCAGACATCTGTAAAACATTGTGCATTGTGTTAAAAGCCAAGAAATTGAAGCAGAAATTTCATTCTGCATCATTTCAATGTAAATTGCATATCAAATAGTGATCCAGGTTGACAATGGCAGAAGTGAATTATATTCCATTTAATATCTAATATGTCAGAATTGGTTATGCTATATATTAATATACATTGTGGGTGGGCTATCTTTCAGCTATCCAATGCTTTTCTTGGTATTCTTATCTTTTAAATGTGTCTTTGACAGGAAACTAAATCCAACCCCATTCCTCTCCTGACCCCTTCTCTCTTGGGGATGCCTTCACTCAGAGGGAATACCTTTGCTTAATTTGTTGCTGTAAATTGTACACATGCAGAGTTGTGTCCAGCTCTGTAGACGTCCAAGTTCCTCTGCCCATGGAATTCTGCAGGCGGGAATACTGGAGTGTGTTGCCATTTCCTACTTCAGGGGATCTTCCCAACCCAGGGATCAAACCTGCGTCTCCTGCATTGCAGGTGGAATCTTAACCACTGTGCCACCTGGGAAACCTTTGCCTAACTTGTACCAAGACAAAACTAACTGTGCCAGCAAGGGCTCTGGTACTCAGACTTGAACACTGATCTGTATGGTTCCAGAATTTCCACTATTAATCGTGCAATTTGACATATGAAATGAATATGATTGAGTTGCTTGTCCAAGTACTTGTGAATATTTAAAAAGTCATAATTTCATCTTTTCTTTTTAATAATATACTCAGTTGAGAAAAAGGAAAGAAAAATCTGGAGTATGTAATATGTACACAGATTTATTTCCAAAGATATACATATTTCAAAAGGAAAGCAGATTTTAAATTATTTATTTAGTAAACTAGCTTGAATTAAACCATCTAACACACACACAAAAATAATATGGTTAATATGAGAGAACTATATGGAGTATTCTTCATTCCAACAAACTGCTACTCTTGGTTGAAAGAAAATTTTCAGTTCTCCAAATTAAACAGAGTCTCGGGATGAGGTATCTGGGGAATTTTGTGTAACTAAGGAGTGGTAGAGAAGGCCAGAAGCAGTGAATAACAAGAGAGATTACAAAATTTTATAAGAAAGCAGGACCTATGCTAATTGATTTAGCAAGCAAGAGAAACTGAAACCTAAGCGTTTAAATTTGGGCTATGCAGGAGGCATATCTGGCTCATCAAGATAATTAGTTTGATCCTTAGATATCCTCCTATGCTAATTGATTTAGCAAGCAAGAGAAACTGAAACCTAAGCGTTTAAATTTGGGCTATGCAGGAGGCATATCTGGCTCATCAAGATAATTAGTTTGATCCTTAGATATCCTCCCAGAAACCAAGTTTCTCAATAACCACCTTCTCCCATACAAGCAGAAGTTTACTTTCTGTATAAAATCTGGGCTCAGGGACACTGAGGTGAGCTGTGCTTGTGGGTGAGAGAACCATATTGGGAATAGGAAAAATTTATTGAAAGGAAATAAGAATGGGATACCCAAAGCTCTTCCTTGATTGGGTTCTCCAATTCTGGCTGCCAGATTTAGGCCCTTTCTCCTCCCACCAGCATAGGAGTCTAGTAGATTTCTTATGGGGAGACTGATAAGTGAAAATTAGAGATTATCAACAAAATGTCAAACTCCCTATCTAAAAGCCTTCTGATGGTGTCTAGCAGCTAATAAGCCCCATCCAACACTGAGAGAATTCAAGCACATTATTATGTGATGTGCTAAAGGTGTTAGCTAAAGTTTTGATGATAACATATTGCAATGTATGAATGTATTAAATCAACATGTTGTACATCATAAACTTACACTTATATGACAATTACATCTAAATAAGGGAAAAAGAACTTAGAGAGTTAGATCATAATTAGAAAAGAGTCACAAGACTTCAGGGCATTTATGAGGAGATATTGTTTCTCATGTTAATCTTGATGTCTAATTCGGATGCTCCACATCCAAATTGCCTTGATATTGGAGGAAACTGGCATTACATAAGTTAGAATCTATCTGTATGGATCTAGCAAGCCATGGTAAGCATTACTCTGTGATCTACAATTTAGATATTAAGCATGATCAAACTTCATAAAGATATGAGATATTATTATTTGAAAGTTTCAGAGAAGGAGAGTAGTAGCTAACATTAAACAAAAGTTCTGATTTAGAATCGTAATTCCTAGTAGAGCAATAACAGATGTCACAAGGAAATATTAAGCTTTTAACATGGATATCTGTACTTAAACTTTTTTTTGTTTTGCCCATGCTGCACAACATGCTGGATGCTAGTTTGCTGACTAGGGATCAAACCTACAGTGGAAGCTTAGAGTCCTAATTGCTGGACCTCTCAGGAATTCTGAAACTTTGTTTTAAGGAAATATAGTAATAATTTTTAAATTATAATTTTAGCTGATAATAAAAATGAAATAAGAGAACCAAAAATTAAAGGTAATCAGTTACATTCAGCTTGAATGCAATTTCAAATATTCTTGATAGTAGGAAACATATGAACTCTATTATATACTGGACTTTTAACAAAATTAATGGTTTTCAAAATAGTTCTCTAACTCTTTAGGTTCTAGCTGTGTTTAACTATGACCCCAAAATTAGACTGGCAGAAAGAGGGAGAAACGGGGGATAAAATGTATTAAATATCTATTATGTGCCAAATCAAAAAGCTTTAAAAATGTAGCTTACTTCTTCAGAATAAACTTGCACATCTTCATTATCCCCACTTGATAAATGAGAAAAAATTATATATTGATTAAGTTGCTCAAGGTCACAATTCCGAAAGCTACATTCTTTGCACTGGGTCATGAAAGGTGATGTGACAAATCTGTTTTCCATTGCTTTCTGGGTCAAATCTCTTTCTCTAACTAAATCTGCCTCACTTAGACAAAGACAGTCTTTAATCACCAGAAACACATTTCTTATTTATCCCTCTTTCAAAGCTTGTTGATGAGTTTTCTTTAGAAAATATAACAGATTAAAATAGGAAGGAAAAATTAAAAAATAATCATCTATGTACTTAGTATTTTGTATGATAGGTGTTATAAATTACATGTTATGTAGTATAATACTTTGTAATGCTTTCTGGACTTTTTCACAGAATTAGGAGACAGACTGAATCACATAATTATTTTCCATTTATTCTTTCCCCATTCTTATCCTCTATGACATGTACACATTTGGAAAATAATGATGAAGCCATAAAGTATTAAAATATTTGGCCCAGCTTGAGTACAGTTGTGAGCTATTGAAGTGGTGTAGATCGGCAGCTGTTTAAATGCTCAGCTGGAGCCAAATACTCCCTATATGAGAGATATTATCTGAGCCTCCTAAGGGTTTACATAACTGAAAGTGCAAGATATGCTCTAGGAAAAAAGCACTCAAACCATGGTGTATCGATTTAGGAATGATGAAGACTAAGTAAAAGAAGGGAAAGAAAAAGAGAAAGAAGCAACAGCAAAGGGAAGTCAATTTAAATTTGCACAATTTTATTTAAAATGAAGAACAATGACATTTGTTCAAAATTATCCAAAAAAAAAAGAAGGAGATATTTTACTTTCATAAAGACAGCAGTTTACTGATAAAAACTTTTCAGGTCTAAGTCTACTAAGGGTAAAATGGGATAAAAAAAAAAAAAAAACAGAGGAGGTTCAAATCTAGATTTGGTGCTTCCTTACTGTGTGACTTCGGTTAAATTGCTTAACCATCTTGAGCCTAAGGCATTTTTTCTGTGTTTGTTTGTTTTCTGGGGGGTGTGGAATATAGGCTCCTTCACAGATTTCCCTGTAGCAAGTAAATGGGAGAATATGTGTAATATGAAGAGCATGTCCGCAGAAGTTAATAAATATTTATTTCTTCCCTCCAAAAAAAATTTTTTTAAAGATGGCTGGCTCCAGAAGAGTTTAGTCTGTTTGTTTGAAAAGAACACCTGTTTTGAATTCACTGTTAGTATTTTAAAATACGGAATGATTCTCCTTTGGAAATACTCAAAGAAGTAACAGATTTCTTTGCAGTTTCATGGAGGGGGAAAAAATCATCTAAATGTATGTTGGCCAACTTTTTAATTCTTTCAGTCTGCATATAATCCATTGTTGCATCCCTGCTCCTGACTATGCACATAATTGAAATAATCCTTTGGTACCTTTCCTTTGAAACAAAGTGAAGGTATTGTATCATACTCTCTGATTAAAAAAATAAAAATCTATCTTGTTGTCTCCCTCACCCATTATCATGTGTTCTTCTAAGAATTTTACCTGGAGAGACAAAAGCTTACTAGCCCAGCAATTAGTCTCACTGGAATCCAAAAGATACAGATAATTCCTGGGACTTGTATTAATGGGTTTCTTAATGTCTAATGCAATAAAATTTTTGAGTGTTCTCTGAAAATGCACACCAAATGTAAGCTTCTATCATCACACTTTGGGATGGAGGATGCTACAGTCTGTGACTTCCAGCTTCAAGCAGAATTATTACTAATTCACCTAGCTGCTTGAAGTTGTTAAATTCTTAGAGTCTGACAAAATTTAAATTTGACTTTCTGATGGAAGTAGAACAAACATGATAATTCTACACTCCTTTCTAATTTGATAAGAAGGTCGATTGAGACATATTTTAAAGGTACTGAATATATGAGTAGTTTTAATATAAAAATAATTTCACTTGCCTTAATGGTATTTTTCTTTACAATTATTAATGAAGAGTTCTAATGTAAAATTATAAAAATATATTTTAAAGATATATAATTGCTAAATTTGTTTTGTATCATTTTAAATGTACAACTTTTCAGACTGTCTTAGAAGGTTGCAATTTAATTACTCAAAATAACATGACCCAACATGATTCTTTAGCCAAAGATTTTAAGTAGTCATTGGCATCCAGTCCAATATCATGAATTAGAAAACATGTCCATAAAGCATAAAAGTTGCATTAAAAATAATATTATTCTAGAATATCATCTTGGGGACTAAATGAGAATATTAGTTTTAGTTATAGTGAAAAACCAGATTGCCCCACAGTCAGTCTCTTCCATCAGGAAGCTTCCACAATCCTCTTATCTTTTTTCATCAGAGGGCAGATAGAATGAAAATCACAGAAAGCTAACCAAACTGAACACATGGATCACAAACTATGAGCCATGCTGTGTAGGGCTACATAAGACTGACAGGTCATGGTGGAGAATTCTGGAAAAAGTGGCTCACTGGAAGGGGAAATGGCAAGCCACTTCAGTATTCTTGCCTCGAGAACCCCATGAACAGTATGAAAAGGCAAAAAGATATGACACTGAAAGACTAACTTTCCGTGTCAGTAGGTGCCCAATATGCTACTGGAGAAGAGTGGAAGAATAACTCCGGAAACAATGAAGAGATGGAGCCAAGGGAAAACAATGCCCAGTTGTGGATGTGACTGGTGACGGCAGTAAAGTCCGATGCTGTAAAGGCCAATACTGCATAGGAACCTGGATGTTAGGTCCATGAATCAAGATAAATTGGAGATGGCAGAACTGAATATCAACAGTTTAGTAATTCGTGAACTAAAATGGACTGGAATGGGGGAATTTAATTCAGATGACCATTATTTCTAATACTGTGGGCAAGAATCCCGTAGAAGAAATGGAGTAGCCCTCACACTCAACAAAAGAGTCTGAAACGTAGGACATGGGTGCAATCTCAAAAATGACAGAACGATCACTGTTCCTTTCCAAGGCAAACCACTCAATATCACAGCTGAAGTTGAATGGCTGTATGATGACTGACAGGACCTTCTAGAACTAACACCAAAAACAGATGTCCTTTTCATCATAAGGGACCTTTTCAGCATAAGGTATGCAAAAGTAGGAAGTCAGGAAACACCTGGAGTAACAGGCCAAAATGAGTACAAAATGAATCAAGGCAAAGGCTAACAGAGTTTTGCCAAGAGAACACACTGGTCATAGAAAATACACTCTTCCAACAACACAAGAGATGACTCTACACATGGATATCACCAGATGGCCAACACCGAGATCAGATTGATTATATTCTTTGCAGCCAGAGATGGAGAAGCTCTATACAGTCAGCAAAAACAAGACTGGGAGCTGACTGTGGCTCAGATCATGAACTCCTTATTGCCAAATTCCAAATTCAGACTTAAATTGAAGAAAGTAGGGGAAACCACTAGACCATTCAGATATGATCTAAATCAAATCCCTTATGATTATACAGTGGAAGTGGCAAATAGATTCAAGGGATTAGATCTGATAGACAGAGTGCCTGAAGAACTATGGATGGAGATTTGTGACATTGGGCAGGAGGCAGTGATCAAGTCTATCCCAAAGAAAAAGAAATGCAAAAAGGCAAAATGGCTGTCTGAGGAGGCCTTACACATAACTGAGAAAAGAAGAGAAGCTAAAGGCAAATCAGTGCAAAGAAATAGAGGAAAGCAACAGAATGGGAAAGATTAGAGATCTCTTAAAGAAAATTAGAGATATCCAAGGAAACTTTTATGCTAAAATGGGCACAATAAAGGACAGGAATGGTATCTTCTGCCTAACAGAAGCAGAAGATATTAAGAAGATGTGACAAGAATACATAGAAGAACTATACAAAAAGAACTTCATGACCCAGATAACCACAATGGTGTGATCACTGAGCTAGAGCCAGACATCATGGAGCACAAAGCCAAGTGGGCCTTAGGAAGCATCAGTACAAACAAAACTAGTGGAGGTGATGGAATTCCAGTTTAGCTATTTCAAATCCTAAAGGATGATGTTGTTAAAGTGCTGCACTCAATAAGCCAGATGATGTGGAAAACTCAGCAGTGGCCACAGGACTGGAAAAGGTCAGTTTTCATTCCAATACCAAAGAAAGGCAATGCCAAAGAATGATTAAACAACCACACAATGCACTCAATTCACATGTTAGCAAAGTAATGCTCAAAATTCTGCAACCTATGCTTTCATAGTACATGAACCGAGAACTTCCATGTGTTCAAGATGGATTTAGAAAAGGCAGTTCAGTTCAGTCGCTCAGTTGTGTCCGACTCTGTGCGACTCCGTGAATCGCAGCATGACAGCCTCCCTGTCCATCACCAACTCCCGGAGTTCACACAGACTCACGTCCATGGAGTCAGTGATGCCATCCACCCATCTCATCCTCTGTCGTCCCCTTCTCCTCCTGCCCCCAATCCCTCCCAGGATCAGAGTCTTTTACAATGAGTCAACTCTTCGCATGAGGTGGCCAAAGTAGTGGAGTTTCAGCTTTAGCATCATTCCTTCCAAAGAAATCCCAGGACTGGTATCCTTCAGAATGGACTGGTTGGATCTCCTTGCAGTCCAAGGGACTCTCAAGTGTCTTCTCCAACACCACAGTTCAAAAGCATCAATTCTTCAGCACTCAGCCTTCTTCACAGTCCAACTCTCACATCCATACATGACCACTGGAAAAACCATAGACTTGACTAGACGAACCTTTGTTGGCAAAGTAATGTCTCTGCTTTTGAATATGCTATCTAGGTTGGTCATAACTTTCCTTCCAAGGAGTAAGTGTCTTTTAATTTCATGGCTGCAGTCACCATCTGCAGTGATTTTGGAGCCCAAAAAAATAAAGTCTGACACTGTTTCCACTGTCTCCCCATCTATTTCCCATGAAGTGATGGGACTGGATGCTATGATTTTCGTTTTCTGAATGTTGAGCTTTAAGCCAACTTTTTCACTCTCCACTTTCACTTTCATCAAGAGGCTTTTGAGTTCCTCTTCACTTTCTGCCATAAGGGTGGTGTCATCTGCATATCTGAGGTTATTGATATTTCTCCCAGCAATCTTGATTCCAGCTTGTGCTTCTTCCAGTCCAGCATTTCTCATGATGTAGAGATCAAATCACCAGCATCCTTTGGATCATAGAAAAAGCAAGAAAAATCCAGAAAAACATCTACTTCTGCTTCAATTTTTACTAAAGACTATGCCAAAGCTATTGACAGTGTATAGCAACAAATTGTGGAAAAGTCTTGAAAAGATGGGAATACCAGACCACCTTACTTGGCTTCTGAGAAACCTGTATGCAGGTCAAGAAGCAACAGTTAGAACCAGACATGGAACCACAGACTGGTTCCAAGTTGGGAAAGTACATCAAAGCTATACATTGTTACCCTTCTTATTAAACTTATATGCTGGGTACATCATGCAAAATGCCAAGTTGGATGAAACACAAACCGGAATCAAGATTGTAGGGAGAAACTTCAGTAACCTCAGATATCCAGATGGTACCACCCTTATGGCAGAAAGTGAAGAAGAACTGAAAAGGCTCTTGAAAGTGAAAGAGGAGGGTGAAAAGCTGGCTTAAGACACAACATTCGAAAAACTATCATGGCATCCTGTCCTATCACTTCATGGCAAATAGATGGGGAAACAATGGAAACAGTGCCACACTTTATTTTCTTGGGATTCAAAATCATTGCAGATGGTGACTGCAGCCATGAAATTAAAAGATGCTTGCTCCTTGGAGGAAAA
Organism: Bos indicus x Bos taurus; assembly: GCF_003369695.1. Classification (NCBI taxonomy): domain Eukaryota; kingdom Metazoa; phylum Chordata; class Mammalia; order Artiodactyla; family Bovidae; genus Bos; species Bos indicus x Bos taurus. Next base: position 45,385,979 of record NC_040101.1, read on the forward strand.
GCTATGACAAAACTAGACAGTGTATTAAAAAGTAGAAACATTGCCAACAAATGTCCATAGCGTCAAAGCTATCTTTTTCCAGTAGTCACATATGGATGTGAGAGTTGGAACATAGAGAAAGCTGAGCACCGAAAAATTGATACTTTTGAACTGTGGTGTTGGAGAAGACTCTTGAGAGTCCCTTGGACTGCAAGAAGATCAAACCGTTCAATCCTAAAGGAAATCAGTCCTGAATATTCATTGGAAACTCTGATGCTGAAGCTGAAGCTCCAATACTTTGGCCATCTGATATGAAGAACTGACTCATTGGAAAAGATCCTGATGCTGGGAAAGATTCAAGACAGAAGAGGATGACAGAGGATGAGATGGTTGCATGGCATCACTGACTTGATGGACATGAGTTTGATCAAGCTCTGTGAGATGGTGAAGGACAGGGATGCCTGGCAAGCTGCAGTGCTTGGGGTTGCAAAAGTTGGACACGACTGAGCAACTGAACTGAGCTGGATATTATATTTTTCACTTTATTTTATTTATACATATTTTATTAATATAAATATGATACAGTGAGTGGTCAGGGTTAATTTGTCTAAAACAATACCCCATAGGCCGGACTTCCAAATTGGGAATTGGCCTTCTTCAGATATCCATGGATATTAGTTACAACTAGATGCCTAAGCCATCAATCTCCAATCCCAGTAGAGGGCTAAGAAAGGCTTGCAGATACTAGTCAGGAGAGGCAACAGTCAGGCTTTGTACCTAGCCTCCTTATCACACCAGGGGACAGGCTAACTCCTTCTCAACCATGGACACCAAATGGTGGATTAGATCTGGTTCATAAAATGATTTAATTTTAGGATGTGATGAACCAGAGGGAAGGCACTTCCTTGTTCATACAGTTCTAAGTTCCACTATGCACAGCTAGAGTCTGTTTTCTGCAGTCCAGTGTTAAGTGTTGCCAGATTTTTATTCACTTTCCAGGAAAATAACAAATAAACCATCATTTGCTTTCATTTCCATAAATTACTCACAGTGAATTGTGTGTGTGTGTGTGTGTGTGTAGTGCTAAGTTGCTTCAGTTGTATCCATCTCTATGTTACCCGATGGACTGTAGCCTGCCAGCCTCCTCTGTCCATGGGATTCTCCAGACAACAGTACTGGAGTGGGTTGCCATGCCCTCCTCCAGGGGATCTTCCAGACTCAGGGGTCAAACTTGTGTCTCCCACACTGTAGGCAGATTCTTTATTGCTGAGCTAACAGGGAAACCCAATAATGAAAATTTTAATGTGCTATTATTTCCTGCCCGTTTACTCTCTTTCTAGTCTTTCTAAAAAAATAATTTTGTTATTTTCATGAAGTCTTGAAAGACAATAGTCCTCCAGTTCAGTTCAGTCACTCAGTCGTGTCCAACTCTTTGCAACCCCATGAATCACAGCACGCCACGCCTCCCTGTCCATCACCAACTCCCAGAGTTCACCCAGACTCACGTCCATCAAGTCAGTGATGCCATCCAGCCATCTCATCCTCTGTCGTCCCCTTCTCCCCTTGCCCTCAATCCCTCCCAGCATCAGAGTCTTTTCCAATGAGTCAACTCTTCGCATGAGGTGGCCAAAGTACTGGAGTTTCAGCTTTAGCATCATTCCTTCCAAAGAAATCCCAGGGCTGATCTCCTTTAGAATGGACTGGTTGGATCTCCTTGCAGTCCAAGGGACTCTCAAGAGTCTTCTCCAACACCACAGTTCAAAAGCGTCCTCCAAGTAATCCTATTATAAGATCTATATGTATATCTATACCTATGACCATGTTTCTATATCTTAAATATATATCAGTGTTAAACATGTATCTGTTTATATATTTGTATGAATTTCTGTGTCAGCATGCTTATTTGCAAGAGAATATGAGCCTTACTTAATATGATTTTCAGGAATACTATTGCCTAATATTGGTAACCAGACCTTTTACACAGTCTCCCTTATAGAGACATTTTAGAAAAAAAAAAAAAAAAAAGCTTTCTACTTTGGATTGGTGCATATACACTACTAATAGATTCCCTCTACTTTTATATGCAATGCATAGGGCCTAGGTCCTTGGGCCAACCACTTAGAACATTTTATTTCTAATCCATTGAATGTACACTCAAATTTATCTTTCTCAGAAAAACATGATGATAAATAATTTTAAAATGTCCAACAGAGATTTATGATTTAGTTTTCATTGTTGTGGAATTCTAAAAATATACATATATATTTTAGATATTTAAAGATTATACCACACTTTTTTTGAATTGATGTTTATGAATACAATACATCTTGAGAGAAAGGAAATACAATCTCAAAACCAGACCAAGATCAAAAATTTAAAAAGAGGAAAAGGGAGACAAAATCTGGTGGGGTATCACTGGGGAATCATTTTAAACAGCTCAGACAGAAACATCAGTGCTTCCTCATCTGCTCAGATATTGACTTGTAATGACCTCTGGGGTCTCATATTTTCACTTGGACTTCTTTAGCCTTGAAACCTAGTGAACTCACTACAAAGATGTGACCTATAAGCCAACTGTACTAAAGATTATAAACTCGATATAGGGAGCACAGATCATTTTATGATCTTAGTAGCAAAAATGCCATATATTTGTATTGTGCTTTAACGTTTCTATAAATCTTTTATTTACACTATTGCATTGTCATCATCTCCCCAAATACATTAAATATGAATACTTAACCTTGTTTAAATACATTAAAAACTAGTTTTAGAAATGTTGAGAGGCAGCCTAGTGTGACATTTTTTCATTTTTAGACAATTAAAATATATTAAATCTTTGGGTAACATGCATGTCTAGGTGAAAACTTGCAGTCGAGAAATAAAATATTATTCCCCAAGGACAAATTAAGTATATGTTGCTATCAAATAAAAAGAGGCTTTATTCTTGTGCCCTTGTGTGTATATATTATTTTGTATATTTTATATATATTATGTTTAAAATATATTAAAAACCATAAGTTCATGCCTATGCTTCCAATTCTGATCCAATACTTCAGTCTGTTTTAGCCTTTTCTTACTTTATTTACAACTTCTTTCTCCAACAGCAAAGGACTCTAGTACCTACATGATCCTTTTTTGACATTTAGGTCTCTAATCCATTTGAAGCTAAACTTGTGTATAGCATAAGGTTTACATGTAACTTCCCAAGTGGCTACCTGGTTGTTTCAGCATGATTTAGTAAAAAGCCCATCTTTGCCCTAGTAATTTGAGATGTCACCATTTTTGTAATTCAATCCATTTCTGGGTTTTAGATTCTATTCCATTGGTTTATTTTCTATTTGTATGCCAGATCCCCTGGAGGAGAAAATAGCAACCCACTAGAGTATTCTCGCCTAGAGAATCCCACGGACAGAAGAGCCTAGCGAGCTATAGCCCATAGGGTTGCAAAGAGTCAGACACGACTGAAGCTAGTGAGCGTGCATGCATGCACGCACCACCCCGTTTTAGTCATACAAGTCTAATCAATTTAGTTCAGTCGCTCAGTCGTGTCCGACTCTTTGCGACCCCATGAATTGCAGCACGCCAGGCCTCCCTGTTCATCACCAACTCCCGGAGTTTACTCAAACTCATGTCCATCGAGTCGGTGATGACATCCAGACATCTCTAGGGCTGGTCACCGTTTCCAGTTTTCCTTTTTCATGCTTTTCTGGCTGTCATTTTGCGTGGTTTTCTTTTTGTATGCATTTTACGATAAACATTTCCATTCTATTAAAAAAAAGCTTTACTTTGTATTGTGTACAAATAAGCATGAAACCTATGATTTGAGAACAATTGAGCGACTTCACTTTGACTTTTCACTTTCACTTTTCACTTTCACGCATTGGAGAAGAAAATGGCAACCCACTCCAGTGTTCTTGCCTGGAGAATCCCAGGGACGGGGGAGCCTGGTGAGCTGCCGTCTATGGGGTCGCATAGAGTAGTCGGACACAACTGAAGCGACTTAGCAGCAGCCGCCGCCGCAGACATCTTTATAATGTTGTGTAAGTGAAGTGAAGTGAAAGTCACTCAGTCGTGTCCGACTCTTTGCGACCCGTGAACTAGTCCACGGAATTCTCCAGGCCAGAATACTAGAGCGGGTAGACTTTCCCTTCTCCAGGGATCTTCCCAACTCAGGGACAGAACCAGAGTCTCCCGCATTGTAGATGGATTCTTTACTAGCTGAGCCACAAGGGAAGCCTTTGGACTGGATGTTGTGTAATCCTATCCAAAATTAAGGGGTATTATTCCAATGAGATGGCTGGAAGGCATCACTGACTCGATGGACGTGAGTCTGAGTGAACTCTGGGAGCTGGTGATGGACAGGGAGGCCTGGCGTGCTGCGATTCATGGGGTCGCAAAGAGTCGGACTCAACGAGCGACTGAACTGAACTGAATTCCGTTGGGTAGCATCTACTTTTCATCTCTTAGGAGTGTTAGAATTATTTCTTGTAAGCTTTGAAGAATTCTTAAGTTTCATTTTTAGTATTTAATACTTTTCTCAATAATAAATAGAGTTTTCTCTAATATTGCATTTTTTAATTAGTCACTCTGTGTGTATGAAGGCTATTGATTTTTACACTATATATTAATAATTTAAAATAGGAATACCACTTAGAACTATAGTAAGGAAGACGAGGTGATTATAGAACCTGAGAAATTATGGCCTAGGTAGAAAGAGAATAATGGGTCCTCCAAATAGGCTCCAATTTGGATACCTGAATTCATCCTTGGATAACTCTTGGGGTGAAAGGGCTCTCCAGTTCTAATGAGCATCTTAATCTGCTTGGAAACATTAACATTTCTAATCTGTGAAACAAGGGATTTTTTAAAAATTATGTATCAGAGATAACTCTTGTCCAATTTCTTATCCTTTATCAAGGACTAGGTTATCAACAAGTTTTACTTGATTTAAAAGGATTCTGTCACAACTTGAAGTGAAATAATACAAGAAATGAAATAAATATGAATATATTTGGATTTGGGATAAAAAAAATTATTCTAAACTGAATAAGAAATATATCTTAAAGTAAACCTCTACACCAAAATTTTTATATATTAATAGAACTATTACTGGGGCTTCCCTGGTGGCTCAGTGATAAAGAATCTGCCAGTATTACAGGCCAATGCAGGGGACAGGTTTCTGGGTCAGGAAGATTCCCTGGAGAAGGAAATGGTAACCCACTCCAGTATTATTGCCTGGAAAATCCTATGGACAGAGGAGCCTGACACATTAGTCCATGGGGTCACAAAGAGTTCGACACAACTTAGCGACTAAACATAAACAACAGTATGACTACTAGTAATGAAACATTGATTACTCTGTTCCAGACACTTTTCTGAGTGCATTATATACATTTACTAATGCAATACTTAACCACAATCATACAAGGTAGGAGCAATGAATGACCTATATTACCCATAAAGAGGTTCAGTTCAGTTCAGTTGCTCAGTCGTGTCCGACTCTTTGAGACCCTGTGGACTGCAGCACACCAGGCTTTCCTGTCCATCGCCAACCCCAGGAGCTTGCTCAAACTCGTATCTATTGAGCCGATGATGCCATTCAAACATCTCATCCTCTGTTGTACCCTTGTCCTCCTACCTTCAATCTTTCCCAGCATTAATCTTTCCCAGCATCAGGGTCTTTTCTAATGAGTTGGCTCTTTGAATCAGGTGGCCAAATTATTGGAGCTTCAGCTTCAGCATCAATCCTTCCAATGCATATTCAAGGTTGATTTCCTTTAGGAGTGAATGGTTTGATCTTCTTGCAGTCCAAGGGACTCTCAAGAGTTTTCTCCAACATCACAGTTCAAAAGCATCAGTGTTCAGTGTTCAGCTTTCTTCATAGTCCAACTCTCACATCCATACATGACTACTGGAAAAACTAAAAACCATAGCTTTGACTATATGGACCCTTGTTGCTAAAGTAATATCTCTGCATTTTAATATGCTGTCTAGGTTTGTCATGGCTTTTCTTCCAACAAGCGTCTTTATTTTCATGGGTGCAGTCACCATCTGTAGTGATTTTAGAGCCGAAGAAAATAAAGTCTGTCTTTGTTTCCATTGTTTCTCCATCTACTGGTATTGAAGTGATGGGCCTGGATGCCACAATTTTAGCTTTTTGAATGTTGAGTTTTAAGCCAGCTTTTTCAGTCTCCTCTTGCACTTTCTTCAAGAAGCTCTTTAGTTCTTTTTCTCTTTCTGCAATAAGGTTAGTGTCATCTGCTGCAGATCTGAGGTTGTTGATATTTCCCCTGGGAATCTTGATACCAGCTTGTGCTTCATCCAGCCAGGCATTTTGTATGATGTACTTTGCATATAAGTTAAATAAGCAGGGTGAAAATATATAGCCTTGACATACTCCTTACCCAATTTGGAGCCAGTCTGTTTTTCCATGTCCAGATAAGGAAACTGAGTAATAAAATGTTAAGTACCATATTTCTTCAATACTAAGATGCACATATTTTACAATTTAAAAATCTTTTAAATAAGAATGTTTCTCACAATTAATGGCTTTCTCTAATAGCAGCAAGCCAGAGTATTTTTACACCTAACATGCTCAACTCTGTTGTTATGCCTGGGGCCATAAATGGAGAACTGCAATAACTGGGTTTCAATCAGCAAGTCACAAGTACTCTCTTTGAGAAAAGAAATATGAATTCTGGTTGTAATCTTAAGGTTCTTCAAGTTACTGATTTAGGTCAGGTAACTAGATACTAGGGACCTCCCAGTTGGCTCAGTGATAAAGAATCTGCCTGCCAATGCAGGAGACGCAGGAGACACAGGTTCGATCCCTGGGTCAGGAAGATCCCCTGGAGGAGTTATTGACAACCCATTTCAGTATACTTGCCCGGAAAAATTCCATGGACAGAGGAGCCTGGGAGGCTGAAATCCATGGGGTCACAAAGAGTCGGACATGACTGAGTGACTAAGCACACATGTAACTAGATGATAAGCTTAAAAGATGGAAATCACTAGTGATTTACTGAGTTTTTTTCAAGATAAACCACTTGGATTAGAAGAGAAGCTGGATAGAATACTGGAAGGAGCTAGACTAACCTGTAGTTACACAGTAGGACAAGTCTTAGCATTTCCATAGGAAATGCCTAAGTATATCAAGAAGTTGTCCTACCCAGGGTCAAGGGGCTAGAACTGCTATACTTGTGTATCCACAAGTCCCTGAACATGGAGCATCCCCAGGGTATCTCTGGGCTAGGTGGCTCTATCAGCTGAGTTTAATCCTTTGGGGAGCAGTATGGATGTGAGTTGTGAGCATTCAACATCCTCTGCAGCTGGTGGATGAGTTCACAACACAATAAAAAAGACTGTATAGTCTTCCACCATAGCTTCTACCATAGCATTTGTCATGGTAACTCTCTCATATGATCAAGAAAACTTCAAAGTGAAAGCTTGCATTTTGGTTGGTGGCACCAGTAATAATTTACAAGGCAGCCCCAGGTGGAATAATGAAATACACTTTAAAGAAATGCTGGGTTGCCAGTGTTCTTTATGGCACAAGTGACATTACTGTGAAATATATATATATATATATATATATATATATATATATATATATATATATATATATATGTTTATTTATACATTTTCTCTAAATCTAAAAGCAATTCCCCAAATTCAGTTTCTGAATAAGAAGCAATTACAAATATATCACAAATTTATTTTTATTTCCTTTATGTCTGTACAAGAATGGTATGTATATAGATCTAAATAAGACTAAAATACCTCTTTAAATAAATTGAGAACACAAACACTTGCGTGTGTGCTCAGTCACTGCAGTCTTGTCCAACTCTTTACGACCCTATGGAATATAACCTGCTAGTCTCCTCTGTACATGGGATTCTTCCAGGCAAGAATACTGGAGTGGGTTGCCATGCCCTCTTCCAGGGGATTTTCCCAACCCAGGGATCGAATCAGTATCTCCTATGCCTCATCTCCTGCATTGCAGGTGGATTATTTACTGCTAAGCTGCTGGGGAAGCCCAGAATAGAAACACAAGTAATAAAATATGTCATATGATACATAAAAATTCCTGCCATCCCCTTTGATAACCTTGTATCTTATAAAGAAATCTATTTATGCCTCAACTTAAAATCAGTGCCATCTAATACTCATGAGAAATATAAAGAATTCCTTCAAGATCACAGATTAAAGGATGGTAGAATTAGGTTTTGAACTCAGGTCCTATGCAGAAAGAGTACTTGAAAATAATATTATATGGTACCTTGGTTTGTCTGATAAGTGTATTTTCTTGTTTTGAAATAAAGTGGTAGAAATTAAGTTAAGAGGATTTTTGCAAGCCATCTTATTAGATACTTGTATAATGAAGTATAATTATTGTTGCATTTCATACTGTGGTGCAATTAACAAATGGAGGCATTCTGTTATATAAACCAGTCCTGAATGAAATGATACATACATAAAAGCTGGAATTCTTGGCACACCATAAGTCAATAAGGGGGCAAGTTCTCAGGGACTAGATGATGCAACGGCATCAGAATTTATGCAGAAGTAAATGTCAGGAAATAAGAAAATACACAACTTTGCAAACATGGGAAACCATAACAATAAATCTTGAAAGTCAAGCATGAGTTGTTTTTTTTTTTAAGTTTACAAAACTTTCTAATAGGTTATTATCATTCAGTTCAGTTCAGTCGCTCAGTTGTTTTCGACTCTTTGTGACCCCATGAATCGCAGCACACCAAGCCTCCCTGTCCATTACCAGCTCCTGGAGTTTACCCAAACTCATGTGCATTGAGTCGGTGATGCCATCCAGCCATCTCATCCTCTGTCGTCTTCTTCTCTTCCTGCCCCCAATCCCTCCCAGCATCAGGGTCTTTTCCAATGAGTCAACTCTTCGCATGAGGTGGCCAAAGTATTAGAGTTTCAGCCTCAGCATCAATCCTTCCAATGAACACCCAGGACTGGTCACCTTTAGGATGGACTGGTTGGATCTCCTTGCAGTCCAAGGGACTCTCAAGGGTCTTCTCCAACACCACAGTTCAAAAGTATCAATTATTCAGTGCTCAGCTTTCTTCATAGTCCAACTCTCACATCCATACATGACCACTGGAAAAACCATAGCCTGACTAGATGGACCTTTTTTGGCAAAGTAATATCTCTGTTTTTGAGTATGCTATCTAGGTTGGTCATAACTTTCCTTCCAAGGAGTAAGTGTCTTTTAATTTCATAGCTGCAATCGCCATCTGCAGTGATTGTGGAGCCCAAATATTCTATAAGAAACTCTATATATCAAGATAAAATGATTTAGTAATTATCTTCAGAATCATAGTAATAAACAAAACCTGCATTTATGTGAGGTTAAATAAAGAAGGTAAATTCTGACAACTGACTGATGAAAAAAAATATGTGGACTATGTTGCTCTTCTGTATAGGGGTAAACAGATCCCAGACACTCTTTCACTCCTTCAATCATAGTGATCCAGTATGGCCTTCATTTTACCTTCTAGATACCACATGCCAGTGGACAAGACTTATATTTAACAAAATGGTTTTATAGCTTAAAGTTATATGTTTCAGAATACATGATGAGTTAGGATATTGCTACTGATTCTCTCAGAATACCTGAAAGAGAAATCCAGGTCAATTATGTGCACAGAAGGAACACCTTTGAATACTTTTTTTCAAAACAAAAATCTATGTAGCTCAAAATCTGGGGAGAGTCACATAGAAGTGTAGTTGCTCCTCATACTTAGTCATTGTCAGTAAGTTCCTGATTCTGAAGAAGTCACCTTTCCATGTTAGTTACATGTTGTGATCTAAAACTATTTTCTCATAGCTTAATAAGCAGTTTCTGCTGCAGCATATCTTTCACAACCAAGCCACTTCTCTTAGAAAAATTATAACCGTGGGCAAAACACACACACACACGCACGCACCCTTTTGCCTAACCAAAGTTGATTCTGCAATTTCTATAAATCCAAATTCAGTTATTATCATCCATGTCAGGTATATTTCATTGCTTCAGTTTCTGCTATTTTAATCTTCAATTATTGCTGGCAGCGAAAGATGGAGAAGTATGAATATGTGAGACAATTAAGTCTAATTTGATCACAACTGCTCTTGTGGATAGCGGTGCTAAACCATCTTTTTTTTTTTTTTTTCTATTTTACTCAGTGAGGTAGGAAATGAAATTTGAGTTGAGGCTTTCTATAATTCAGCTGAACACTAGGGAAGAAAATGACCAACACACTAAATATTATAATATGGACAGAGTATTAGATAAACTGAACAGAAAGAGGTAAAACTCTAGTGAAATAATTGTACTGACTGTCAGACTAAGCCATTTTAAGAGGACAGTCTTATTTTCAGAAAACTAGAGAATAGTTTATTAGTAAGCAACATTTTAGGGAAATAGCATAAAAAAGTTATTCTTAGAAAAACCCTGAAAAACTAATATTCTACTCTTTTATATCCCCTTCTATCTTTTTCAGGTCTTCCTCTCATCATATTCACTGCTCTTGACTATCTTCCTCCACCCCTCATGCACCTCTACATTCTTAACAAGGCCCAATTCCTGCCAGTTCTGGTCTTTCATTTTTGTTTTGTCTTATTTTTGTTAAAATTTATTTAGCACTACTGTGTGTCAGATATATGATAAAACTTGCACATGACATATGCTCCTACTTTGTAGTAGATCTATTGTTCTGAATGCTAGGGAAATATAAATGGTATTATTTAACATTAGTTGGTGCTGCTTATGCTGCTGCTACTGCTAAGTCACTTCAGTCATGTCCGACTCTGTGTGACCCCAGAGACGGCAGCCCACCAGGCTCCCCCATCCCTGGGATTCTCCAGGCAAGAACACTGGAGTGGGTTGCCATTTCCTTCTCCAATGCATGAAAGTGAAAAGTGAAAGTGAAGTCGCTCAGTCGTGTCCGACCCTTAGCGACCCCATGGACTGCGGCCTACCAGGCTCCTCCATCCATGGGATTTTCCAGGCAAGAGTACTAGAATTCACCTGCCAGCTCAAGAGACATGAATTTGATCCCTGGGTCAGGAAGATCCCCTGGAGGAGGAGATGGTACCCTACTCCAGTATTCTTGCTGGGAGAATCCCATGCACAGAGGAGCCTATCAGGCAACAGTCCACATGGTGCAAAGAACTGGACATAACTGACCATCAGAGAACACAGCACAATTTGTTCAAGATTTCAAGATAAGCTAGTGACGTTTGCCTGACATTTGAACCGAACTCTTTTTAAATTCTGAACTTATATTCTTAGTAGCTTGTGTACAGCTGTGCTAAGCCATATGCTCAATTTCTGTGCTTGCCAACCCAATATTTTAAAAGACCTGCCGGACAGCATAAATGTTTGTCCACAGTTTCAAGGTTTATATTTTCTCTGTTCCTGAAACCAGAAGATTGAGACTGAGACCACTTAACCCCGGTTCCAAGCTCCTCGAAAATGAACCTGTTTGGAAATGGCAAACTCTTCTGCAGGTAATGTTTTTCTTTTTTGTCCTCCTTTTCTCCCTTGGTGATTTGAATCTGTTTTTTGTCACGTGTTCTCTTCCTAGTATCTCATTGAGACAATTTTCAATGACTAAATTTTGACATAAATGTAGGTCATTGAAAACTCTCACTGTAAATCTTACTGTCTGTGCCAAAACCTGGTATCTACGGACAAGCCTTCATGGCTTTTCACTGTTCTCTCCTAATCTTATCTTGGCTCACTTCTGGAATTAGTATCTCTCCTTTTGAATTTCAAGATCATTCTTCGATAGAGAAGAGTCACAGTATATTTCGCAAATCCTTCCTACAAATTCAGTCATTTGTGATTATGGCTTTGCTGATTTTGAAAGTTGTATATGGGAAGCTAGGAGTATCTGACTCTGTCATTTACATTAGGCTTCAATCCCTCAATGAAAATAAATTCAAATATCTAAGGTTTATTTAGTTCTACTTTCCACATATGTGGTGTGTGTCACATATATTCTCCTTCATTGTGTGCCTCTTTCCTTGACAACTGGCCTATTTTCACTACTCCAAACACTTGTGGGGATGTCTCAATTTGGGATGAGTAAATTTTCAGCAAAAGTTTATCAAAAACCTGAATAAAGAATAAGAACTACAAAATATATCCACAGTGAAGGGTCTAATATCATAAGTTGGTAGTGAAGGCTCATGATAAAAGTCAGTTAACAAAATACACTCATAAAAGCTGAACAATTTACATTTATGTACATACTGTACTGACATATAGCACAAAGCAGTTTTCTCCAGCCCCGTTTTATTTTCCCAAACTATTCTGGAGTCTGCCCTGATTTTATTCTCATCCCTTCCTAGCTCTGTTCTGGACACACAAATCACTCGACTAAATATCTCTTTCATTTCTCAAATCTAGTCTTCATAAAAAGCATTTACTCTATTCTGGAATGGGGCAGAAAAATCTTATCTGACTTTCATGAACAAAATTTTTCTATTACTGCTTTCAGAACCTGACAAACTGTGAAACTAGTACTATTTCTCTCTTTCTCAGTGAATCGATATTTTAAGACTTTATTTTAGGAAGCAAAAACAAACAAAACAAAAACATATTTTAGCACTTTTGCTTCTTCCACTCTGCACATTATTTAACAAAAGAATTGAAGTTTTTCTAGCAGTATTTTACTAAAGAATAAAATAAAGTTTCAGAAATGCCAAACTAGTTGGTCTCTCAATTTTCAATCATTCTTGATATCTGCTTCTGGAACTAATTAAAATGAAAATGAAAGAGCGTGGATGTTGGGAGTCTAAGAGGAGCTGAAATGGGTAACTAATAAGAGTAGTTATTTATAATAAATGAGAGTGCCCTTCTGGCATCATATTTGACCTGTATCATCATGAGTGAGGGACCTAGGCGATAATGAAAGGAGCACATCAAGAACTCTTAGGTGTAAGAAATCCAAAGGAAACCACAGGTCAAAGTGAAGTCTCATAATAAAGTCAGACGAGGATTCAGGACAGCAGGAATATATATCAAAACCTGATGAAAAAGGAATACTCAAGATATAAATGCAAAAAAAAAAAGCCTGTACAGAACGTATATGATAAAAACCATACCATACTAATGAACATAATCAAAGATGATATAAAGAAATGTGGAGATGTATCTTGTTCATAGATTGGAAGAGTCTGCATACTAAAAGAGGGCAATTCTCCCTAAAATGATATAACCGGTTTAATCTCTGTTACAGTCCCAGCGGGATGAGCAAATGCTACAGTACCATTTATTGAAAAGCCTTTCCTTCACTGAACTACTCTTGATCCTTTATAAAAAATCAGTTGGGCATATTTGTATGATTCTATTTTGGGGTTTTCTGTCTTGTTCTCTTGATCTATGTTAGATAATAAGTTTATTATCAGAGGATTTATTCTTTTGATCTATCCCTCTGATAATCACATATAGTATTCATTACTGTAACTGTAAGTTGTGCAGAAAAAATGACTCTAAACCTTACTCTCACAAGCAATATCAAAACTCACTTAATATGGTTGACACACTTAAAGATAAAATTGTAAAAATATTCAAATCTTAGAATAACACATCAGAGAAAATCTTTGACTTCTAAGGTCTGGCATAGAGTTCTTAGACTTGAAACCCAAAGTAAGATCCATAAAAGGAAAAAGTGATATATCACACTTTATCAAAATTAAAATGTTACTCTTTATAAGACCTTGTTAATAAAATTAAAAGATAGGCTATAGCATAAGGAAAAAATTTTGTGAATAACATAGCTCATAGAAGACTAATATCTGGATTATATGAGGAATTCTCACGTCAGTAGTAACACAACAAATAATTCAATTAGAAAATGGGAAGAGACATGAAGAAACATTTCAGTTGAGAGGATCTAGAGATGGCAACTAATCACAATTAAAAATATTCAGCATAAAAAAAATATTCAGCATTGACCTTTAGAGAAATGCATGTTAAAACCACAATGAGAATTCTCTACAAACCTATCAGAATATCTAAAATAAAATATAGTCACAACAGAAAATGCTTTCAAGGACGTGGAGAAATGGAATCATTTATACATTGCTGGTAAGAACATGTAAAGATACAATAATTCAGAGAATATTCATCAATTTCTTATAAAACTAAATATATAACTACCCAGCAACTACACTTTTAGGTATTTATTTCAGAGAAGTATGACTTACTTGTGTTCAAACAAAAATATGAATATTTATAGCAGTTTATTTTTAATAGCAAAAAATTGCAGTCAACCCAGATGTCTTTCAGTGGGCAAATGGTTAAACAAACTGTTACATCCATCTTTCAAAATATGAACCCAAAATAAAGGAAATGAACACTTGCTACACTCAGCAACTTGAATAAATATCCAGAGAATTACTAAATGATAAAATTATTCTATCAATCTCAAAAGATTCATATGGTATGATTCCATTTATATAACTTTCTTGAAATGACGAATTATAAAAATGGAAAACAGACCAGTGGTTGTCAGGAGTTACAAAGGATAAAGTTGAGAGAAAAATGGATGTGGGTACAAAAGGGAAATTTTAGTGTTCCTGTGATGATGGAAATACTCTTTATCTTGACTGAATAGATTTCAATAACCTGGTCATGAAATTATACTGTTTTTTAAAGACATTACCCATGGAGAAAACTGGGAAAAGTGTACATAGTATCTCTCTGTATTATTTCTTACAATTGTCTGTGAATCTACATTTATCTCAAGATGAAAAGCTTAGTCAAATATTAAAAATATATATCCAAAACAAGAAGATAGAATATAAAGTATTTACACATTGGACACCCTTTTGGTAGAACATTTGAAGAACTAGATTGCAACAGAATCCCACAATTCTATTTATCGTAGCCTCAATTAAAGACAAGTATACAAGGTTGAGTGTTGTTTCTTTCTTTAGCATTATCTGGATGAGCCTTTCTCAGGATTCTATTTGAGATACCTCAGAAGACTAAGAGGTTTATATGCACAAGAAAGTGAAAATGTTAGTAGAGAGTGATTTCCAAATTTTTATTTAATTGAAACATAAAAGGAGGTTGATCAGCAATGGTGAAAGTAAGGCAAATCATACAGGCTAAAGGCTGAAGACATAATCTAGACTGTCCAAGTATAGGGCAAAATTTCACTGTACAAGAATATCAGGTTGCAAGGTATTATTGCTGTATCAACACTAAGGGGAGCTCGAAAGTGCAAGCCACACTGTTAAAATCCAGCTTAATTAGAATGTGTATGCTGAGTTGAACACATACCTCAGAAGGAAATAAGAGCGAAAACTAAGTGAAACAAAAACTGAACAGAATTTTGAAATATGGGCATAGGTTATTTCGGTTCAGTTCACTTCAGTTAAGTCACTGTCGTGTCCGACTCTTTGCGACCCCATGAATCACAGCACGCCAGGCCTCCCTGCCCATCACCAACTCCCGGAGTTCACTCAGACTCACATCCATCGAGTCAGTGACGCCATCCAGCCATCTCATCCTCTGTTGTCCCCTTTTCCTCCTGCCCCCAATTCCTCCCAGCATCAGAGTCTTTTCCAATGAGTCAACTCTTCACATGAGGTGGCCAAAGTACTGGAGTTTCAGCTTTAGCATCATTCCTTCCAAAGAAATTCCAGGGCTGAATAGGTTATTTAGCAGAAGTTATCTCAGTCAGGTGCCAGAGTCCAAAGTGCTGTATGTATCTGGAAGCTGAGCTTGGTATAGATAAATGACACTATCCATTTATAATTTAACATTACAACAGTGATGATGATATTACTATTAACAGCAACTATCTTTAAATGAATGTTTATAGTATATAAGGCATTGTGATAATTAATGCCTTTAGTTCATATTGGTGACACTGTGATAAGTACCTACCATTAATTCAGACCTATTATTGTACCCACTTAGAAAACAGTTGAACAGTAAAGAGTTATAGAGACCAACTTGTCTAAGGTGAATGAATCAGTACATTTGTAGAATCTCATAAATAAACATTCTAATAGCTAGTCAGGAAATATGAAATCCAAGTTAGTCATTGTTTGTGATAAAGGTGGTTAAATGTTGGATATGTGCAGAAATATGGTCAACCACTGCCTTATTTTGCCTGTCCTTATTTCTATCCTATATATAGCAAAAGTCTTTATGATTTTTAATTATGAAATTCAGGGAATGAGAAATAGCTCTTTTAAATTAGAATCATGAGCTTATTTTAATGTGATGTACTAGTGATACAACTTTGAGAAAGACACAGAGTCTCTGAATCCCAGTTTTCTCATGTGTCAAAGGATTTATGTAATAGCACTTATACATTTGTTGAGATCATTCATGTAAATATTTAATTACCACTGTCACCACCACCATCATCATCATTTTTATTTATTTTTACCCTTTGCATTATCTTCTTTTTATAACATCATAATTTCTATCAAGCACTGTAGCTCTAGGTTAAATCCTATTGTCCTGTTTAAATTTCCTCTGTATAATTCAGTTCAGTTCAGCTCAGTTCAATCCTTCAGTCATGTCTGATTCTTTGCGACCCCATGTACTACAGCATAGCAGACTTCCCTGTTCATCACCAACTCCTGGAGTTGCTCAAACTCATGTCCATCGAGTCGGTGATGCCATCCAACCATCTCATCCTCTGTCGTCCCCTTCTCCTTCTGCCTTAAATCTTTCCCAGCATCAGGGGCTTTCTCAATGAGTCAGTTCTTTGCATCAGGTGGCCAAAGTATTGGAGCTTCAGCTTCAGCATCAGTCCTTCCAATGAATATTCAGGACTTATTTCCTTTAGGATTGACTGGCTTGATCTTGCAGTTCAAGAGACTCTCAGGAGTTTTCTCCAACACCACAGTTTAAAAGCATCAATTCTTCGGTGCTCAGCTTTCTTTATGGTCTAACTCTCACATCCATACATGACTACTGGAAAAACCATAGCTTTGACTACTTGGACCTTT
Source organism: Bos indicus x Bos taurus (assembly GCF_003369695.1). Lineage (NCBI taxonomy): Eukaryota > Metazoa > Chordata > Mammalia > Artiodactyla > Bovidae > Bos > Bos indicus x Bos taurus. The sequence goes on from NC_040101.1 coordinate 45,402,950, forward strand.
GTTGGCAAAATTATGTATATGCTTTTTAATATGTTGTCTAGGTTTGTCATAGCTTTTCCTCCAAGGAGGAGGCATCTTTTAATTTCATGGCTGTAGTCACCAACTGCAGTATTTATGTCTATATACTTAGGTCCTCACTGATCATGAACAAAAAAAGTCTCACATTTTTATATTATCATTCACTGAAAATATGAGTTTCCTAAAAGCAAAAATATCAAAAACCTGGTGTATTTTGGAGTAGCACAGTATTAAATATAATAATTAAGAGGCTGTCAAGACCTTGCATACTTCTTTCCAGTTATAATCACTGACATTCTGACTTCTAACATACAAGGACTGAGTGAAGAAAGAAGACTGTTGCTCTGATGATGAGAGGAAAGGTCATAGAAACTAGTGATTTCCAGAGTCATTGTTTGGGAAATTGTTATGGTTTCTGCAGACCTGAAAGGCTTCTACTCAAAGTATCAGTTGGCTATTTGCTTGTTGGTCATTCCAAAACTGCAGTACAATTGCTGGTGAGTAAAAAACAGGGAGTTGATTGACTGGATTTCAGGAAGCAGGGAATGTTCAAGAGTGACTGGCCATAGCAGCTTTGATTCACAGAACTTGTAGCATGATTGAAAAAAAAAAAATTGGGAGAAAGATTTAGACCATTATCTATTAAGGCAAAAAAGGGCTAAAGACATTTATGGACTCCTGTGCCTTATATTTGTTGAAGCCTTTCCTAGTTTCTCTCTATTTTCTATTATACAACTATTTAAAAATGCTTTTCAGAATATCACAAAGAAACATGACTTTTTTTTTTTCTCAAATTCAGAATCGCTGTGATTTCCACTACAAAAATTTTACTTTAATTATGCATCATTATTATAGTATGCAGAATAATGGTCCCCCAAAGATTCCCACATCTTAATCCCCAGAATCTGTGATTATGCAACTTTATATGGGAAAAGGGACTTTGCTTATCCAACTAAGTCAAGGATCTTGAGATGGGGGATTAACTGGGATAAAGCAGATCTGCTTAATATATCCACAAAATCTTTATAAGGGGAGGAAAGAAAAGGAGACAAAAGAATTAGCTAGAGAAGAAGATGGGATGGTGGAATAAGAGTAGAAGTGATAAATAACAATGAGTCAAGGAATCAAGTCAGCACCTAGAAGCTGGAAAAAGGAAATGGATTTTCCTCTAGAGTCTCCAGAAAGAAAGTAATCCGTTTTATAGTTCTGATCTCTGGATCTGAATGATAGTACATTTATATTGTTAGAACACTCTTTGGTAATCTTCTACAGCAGTGATGGGCAAATGATAGATTGTGGTACCTGGAGTGAAATAAAGCTGTAATAAATATCTGAAAATATAGAAGTAACTATGGAATTGGCAATAGGCAGAAGTTGGTAGAGTTTTGAAGAAGACAATAGGAAAAATCTTAGTAATTTATGTATAAATCTATATAAAATATACGTATGTGTATTTATATATGTATACACATATGTAATAATATATGCAATTATTATATCCTATTCAGATTACAATAGGCACTAGACATTTCTCTATATATTTTTCTATTTTCCCTAATACTTTAGTGAAATTACATAGTGTGAACATATATTTTAGCAATTTGAGTGCTGAATATGTGACAGGCAGGTTTCTAAGAACTTCGTATATAAAAATATAAATAAAAACAATATATATATATATATACACACTATATATGTGTCAAATATATTTTAATGGAGTTTATATATGTGGGGCTTCCCTGGTGACTCAAACGGTAAAGAGTCTGCCCACAATGCGGGAGACCTGGGTTCGATTCCTGGGTTGGGAAGATCCCCTGGAGAAGGAAGTGGCAGCCTACTCCAGTATTCTTGCCTGGGAAATCCCATGGACAGAGGAGCCTGGTGGGCTACAGTCCATGGGGTCACAGAGTCGGACATGACTGAGAGACTACCACCCACATATATGTACGTATGTGTGCTTAGCAGCTCAGTCATGTACAAGTTTTTGTGACCCTATGGACTCTAGCCTGCCAGGCTCCTCTGTCCATGGAATTCTTCCAGGCAAGAATACTGGAGTGGGGTGTCATTTCCTCCTCCATGGAATCTTCCCGACCCAGGAATCAAACCCACATCTCCTGAGTCTCCTGCCTTGTAGGTGGATGCTTTACTGCTGAGCCATCAGGGAAGCCCCTTATAGATGTATGTTCTGTGCTGAGCTGAGTCTCTCAGTCGTATCCAACTCTTTGCGACCCTATGGACTGTAGCCTGCCAGGCTTCTCTGCCCATGGGGATTCTCCAGGCAAAAATACTAGAGAGGGTTGCCATGCCTTCCCAACCCAGGAATGGAACCCAGGTCTCCTTCATTGCAGGTGGATTTTTTATCATCTTAGCTACCAGGGAAGCCATGTATATGTCTATGCCTATATAATATATATATATATATATATATATATATATATATATATAATTTACTTGACAGATAATTTGTATATATGTAGATTTATTTTCCCTCAACTCTATGATAAAATGATTATTATATCCATATATTGCCTGAAGAAACTGGACTTAAGGGAATTGATTAATACATTTCAAGTCATACAGCCAGTTAATACTGATGTCAGAAAATGAACCCCTATCTATTTGATTGCAGAACTTGTGCTATCAAATGCTATGCTATGCTGTTATTAATCATTATGCTTAATATACACATTTTAATTAATACTAAATAATTTTGACCTATAAAAATGTGAAACTCTAGATTGCTTAGTTCAAGAATGTGTGAGCATGTCATTATCACCTTGTACTGATTTTTATTTCAAGCTTATTGAGCATCTTAGTGAAATATTTAGAGAAATCTCCTTTAAAACTCCCTCACACAAATACTTAAATTTTTCATTTAAAAATTCTGTAAAATCAATTTCTGAAGCAGCAACAGTTCACATACTTAATGATTGTCTTCAGGAAAGCTCAGTCCTCTAGATCATGACTGAAAATAAGGCGTCACTAAAAAGTGATTATGAGCAATCAAACTAATTTTCAGATTTTTAGCTTTTCTATCATTGATTTTTGAGGGTGAGCCTGAGTCAATATTATGCAATTACTTGCTTTCTGGCAGAGGCATAAAATGTAATCACACAGCAAAACCATTAAGTGAAAGGAAGTGTCAGGATTTGTGAGTGAATCCAGCTACTGCCAGCATCCATATCTCAGAGTGTTTTTTTTTTTTTCTTTTAATTATATTATACATCGGAATTATGCTATATAAATTGTTCTATTTAAGAATATGAATCAGAGAGGAAACAAGTAATAGGATTAGTAACATTAATATGTATTTCCTGAGAATGTCAAGAATCTACCATAATGTATTTACCATTGAAAATAATTTAATAAAATAGTTAATATTTTTTAAACTTAATTTTACATCAGTGGGATGAATTCTTATAAAGAGAATAATAAGAATAAATAGCATATATATTTATATAGTCATCTGGTAAATGGTGTATATCATTGGATAGTCATTTATACACACTAATTGAAATATATTACCACTTTTTAATTAACTGACCCATAAAAGCTATGGATTAGAAGAGTTCTTGAAACTAAAATTTAGAGGCAAAACCTGACAAACTTGAAATAAACATACACACAATAGAAGCAATTTTACAGTGAAATTAGATTTTCCCTTTCTAGAAGTATTATGAGGATGTTTATGAATGCTGCAAGGAATGTGCTGTCCAGAGGCATGTTTCCTATTGTTAAGTTAAAGACTCCCCTTGACAGCAGCTGATAATGGTAATGAGTTAAATTAGTATGAAAATCCTCATGACAGTCAGCCACTGAACCCGTTCACATCATACTCTGTCACTCCCTGAGGTATAAATATACAGAAAAGATTACTCCAGAGAGAGTCCTTTTTACTGAATTCAAATTAAATACCATATAAATGGATAGCACTTCCCACAAGAGAATCAATCTCTCAGCCAGATGATATTTTGAAATTTATCTCTGAAAAGAAATGGACTGGCTGCTCCAAATACTCTAGGCCATTCTTATCTCTTCCTTCTGTGAAAAATGGCCTTCTCTGGTATCTTACAAGGTATATTTTGTTTGTATTTATTCTTCCGCAGGACTTCCCTGGTGGCTCAGAGGGTAAAATATCTGCCTGCAGTGCAGGACAGCTGGGTTTGATCCCTGGGTTGGGAAGATCCCCTGGAGAAGGAAATGGCAACCCACTCCAATGTTCTTGCCTGGAAAATCCCATGGAGGGAGGAGCCTGGTAGGCTACACAGAGTCACAAAAACTGGACACGACTGAGTGACTTCACTTTCACTTTTCACTTTCTTCTTGAGCTGTTTCATGTTCAAGTCTTAATGCACTTCTGCCTAGTGAGCCAAGAAACAGTGTGTGTGTGTGTGTATGTGTGTATGTGTGTGTGTGTGTGTTTACATGCATACCACATGGAGCTACCTTGGGTTTGTGAGGCTTCCAAGTCCTGGAAAATACCTTTTTATAACTTCAGGCCTGAAAGGCAGTGTGACATTGGAAGAGGAATACAGTCAAGAGAATTAGAAGGCCTGAATTGTAGACCAGGCTGAAGGTATAGCAAATCATCCTCCACCACCAATTTCAGGCACACCATTCCCTACCACAGGGGATTATGGTTTTACATCTGTAAGTGAAAGATTTTCAACTAGATGCAATAAAGGTCCACTCTAGATCAAACAACATGAGAGATACATCAACAAACAGGCATTTTGAGGACAAAGGCATCATATTTTATTTTATTTTTTTGGATTTCCTCCAGCACATGAATTACTAGCTGGGCATACTCTTTGCAAGTATAATACATACTGTTGATCTGTAGTGCTGGTGACATTGTGGATAAATAAACACCAACAGTCTATCTCTATTCACTGTATTACATCTCCTACAAAATAAGCAGAACTTTGTCAATTCTTGATGCTATGCTTGAAGCCAAAGCAAATTGTTATCAAAAAAAATTACATATTGATACAAACATGTCTTGCTTTGGTTAAAGTGATCATTGATCTCAGCTGTTTATTTGAAAAAAATTGCAAGTTCTTACAAAACTGAGTCTTCTCTCCATCTCCAAGTGTATCTTTGCCCATTGTCATGCAAAAATGTTACTCAACAAGTTTTTGCATTGATTGGTTGATAATGTCTATAATGCAAATGGAGAAGAAATAATAAAACAGTGCTTAATATTGGGAGAATTATAATACCCACAGGTAGGGATCTATTGAAAAATGTTAGATATAGGGTTAATCTAAAGTATAAAGCCAGAAAAATTGAGCTTGGCATTTGTTGCTTGTGTCAGGTTTCCAACTCTTACATCATGCTGTGTGTAGAACAGTAAAGAGAGTTGAAGATTTGAAATCACAGCAAAATCTACATTTCAGTTCAGTTCAGTTCAGTCACTCAGTCATGTCTGACTCTTTGCGACCCCATGAATTGCAGCACGCCAGGCTTCCCTGTCCATCACCAACTCCCGGAGTTCACTCAAACTCACATCCATCGAGTCGGTGATGCCATCCAGCCAGCTCATCCTCTGTTGTCATCTCCTCCTGCCCCCAATCCCTCCCAGCATCAGAGTCTTTTCCAATGAGTCAACTCTTTGCATGAGGTGGCCAAAGTACTGGAGTTTCAGCTTTAGCACCATTCCTTCCAATGAACACCCAGGACTGATCTCCTTTAGAATGGACTGGTTGGATCTCCTTGTACTCCAAGGGACTCTCAAGAGTCTTCTCCAACACCACAGTCCAAAAGCATCCTAAAAATCAAAACTCTCAACTTCTCTGCAAAGTGTTGAAGCACCAATATTTCATCATTTTTACCCTATTAACAGTTATGCCAAACAATTTCACACAAAGAAAACAAGTACAATTTCCTATAAGGAAAAAAAAAAGCTTAGGATATTAAGAATACATAAACTATTATCTAAATGGAAATTCTTACATTCAATAAAAAATTATGAAGTGGTCTAAGGCATACTTATAAGCACATAAAATATATTAAATACATATGCCAATTATCCAATAAAATATGAAACAATAAATCTTGAATAAGTTGACTTTTCTTTCATTAACTAGCCATTAAAGAAAATCTTTATAATTATTTTCTGGATCTTTTTAAATTAATTAATTTTGTATTAAAGCATAATTGCTTTACAGAATTTTGCTGTTTTCTGTCAAACCTCAACATGTATCAGCCACAGGTATACATATATCCCCTCCCTTTTGAACCTCCCTCCCATCTCACTCCCCTTCCACCCCTCTAAGTTGATACAGAGCCCCTGTTTGCGTTTCCTGAGCCATACAGCAAATTCCCATTGGCTATATACTTTACATATGGTAATGTAAGTTTCCATGTTACTCTTTTTGTACACCTCACCCTCTCCTCCCCTCTCCCCATGTCCATTGGTCTATTCTCTATGTCTCTTTCACCATTTCTGGTCTGTAAATAAATTCTTCAGTACCATTTTTCTAGATTCTGTATATATGCATTAGAATAAGAGATTTATCTTTCTCTTTATGACTTACTTCACTCTGTATAATAGGTTCTAGGTTCATCCACCTAGAGAGCTGACTCAAATGCAGTTCTTTTTATAGCTGAGTAATATTCCTTTGTGTATATATACCACAACTTCTTTATCCATTCATTTGTCAATGGACATCTAGGTTGCTTCCATGTTCTAGCTATTGTAAATAGTACTGCAATGAACAATGGGATACATGTGTCTTTTTAAATTTTGATTTATTACTCCTAGTATATGCCTAGGAGTGGGATTGCTGGGTCATATGGTGGTTTTATTTGTAGTTTTTTTAAGGAATCTCCAAACTGTCTTCTATAGTGGCTGTATCAATTTACATTCCCACCAACAATGCAAGAACATTCCGTTTTCTCCACACCCTCTCCAGGATTCATTTTTGTAGACTATTTGATGAAGGCAATTCTGACCAGTGTGAGATATCTCATTGTAGTTTTGATTTGCAAGAAGAGGTGGCAAGAATACACAGAAGAGCTGCACAAAAAAGATCTTCACGACCCAGATAATCACGATGCTATAATCACTCACCTAGAGCCAGACATCCTGGAATGTGAAGTCAAGTGGGCCTTAGAAAGCATCAGTATGAACAAAGCTAGTGGAGGTGACAGAATCCCAGTTGAGCTATTTCAAATCCTGAAAGATGATGCTATGAAAGTGCTGCACTCAATATGCCAGAAAATTTGGAAAGCTCAGCAGTGGCCACAGGACTGGAAAAGGTCAGTTTTCATTCCAATCCCAAAGAAAGGCAATGCCAAAGAATGCTCAAATTACCTCACAATTGCACTCATCTCACACACTAGTAAAGTAATGTTCAAAATTCTCCAAGTCAGGCTTCAGCACTATGTGAACCATGAACTTCCAGATGTTCAAGCCGGTTTTAGAAAAGGCAGAGGAACCAGAGATCAAATTGCCAACAACTGCTGGATCATCAAAAAAGCAAGAAAGTTCCAGAAAAACATCTATTTCTGCTTTCTTGACTATGCCAAAGCCTTTGACTGTGTGGATCACAATAAACTGTGGAAAATTCTTCAAGAGATGGGAATACCAGACCACCTGACCTGCCTCTTGAGAAACCTATATGCAGGTCAGGAAGGAACAGTTAGAAGTGGACCTGGAACAACAGACTGGTTTCAAATAGGAAAAGGAGTACGTCAAGGCTGTATATTGTCACCCTGCTTATTTAACTTCTATGCAGAGTACATCATGAGAAATGCTGGGCTGGAAGAAGCACAAGTTGGAATCAAGATTTCTGGGAGAAATATCAGTAACTTTAGATATGCAGATGACACCACCCTTATGGCAGAAAGTGAAGAGGAACTAAAAAGCCTCTTGATGAAAGTGAAAGTGGAGAGTGAAAAAGTTGACTTAAAGCTCAACATTCAGAAAACGAAGATCATGGCATCTGGTCCCATCACTTCATGGGAAATAGATGGGGAAACAGTGGAAACAGTGTCAGATTTTATTTTTCTGGGCTCCAAAATCACTGCAGATGGTGACTGCAGCCATGAAATTAAAAGACACTTACTCCTTGGAAGGAAAGTTATGACCAATCTAGATAGTATATTGAAAAGCAGAGACATTACTTTGCCAACAAAGGTTCATCTAGTCAAGGCTATGGTTTTTCCAGTGGTCATGTATGGATGTGAGAGTTGGACTGTGAAGAAAGCTGAGCGCCAAAGAATTGATGCTTTTGAACTGTGGTGTTGGAGAAGAGTCCTGAGAGTCCCTGGGACTGCAAGGAGATCCAACCCAGTCCATTCTAAAGGAGATAAGTCCTGGGTGTTCTTTGGAAGGAATGATGCTTAAGCTGAAACTCCAATTCTTTGGCCACCTCATGCAAAGAGTTGACTCATTGGAAAAGACTCTGATGCTGGGAGGGATTGAGGGCAGGAGGAGAAGGGGACGACAGATGATTAGATGGCTGGATGGCATCACTGACTCGATGGACAAGAGTTTGGGTTAACTCCGGGGGTTGGTGATGGACAGGGAGTCCTGGCTTGCTGCAGTTCATGGACTCTCTTGCAAAGAGTCGGACACAACTGAGGGACTGAATCGAACTGAACTGAATGGTATAATTCTAAAATGACTCCAAGATGGTGGAGTAGAAGGACATACACTCATCTTCTCCTGAGAAAACTCCAAAATCACAACTCAGTGCTGAACTACTGTTGACAGGAGAATGTTGGATCCCACCAAAAAAAGATATCCCACATCCAAAGCAAAGAAGAAGCCTCAGCAAGATGGTAGAAAGGGCTAAATTGAATTTAGAATCAGACCCCATACTCACCAGAGTTGCTCAGAGGGCTCAAACAAGCCTTGTGTGCACTAGGACCCAGAGACCCCACCGAGATTGAGCCAGAACTGTGTCTGAGTGTCTCCTGTGGAGGTATGGGTCAATAGTGCACTGCTGCATGGGCAGGAGCTCTGGGTGCTGTAGACCTGGGTATGGCATAGGACCCCTTGAAGGAGGTCACTGTTAATCCACCATAGAGCCACCAGAACTTACACAGGACTGGGGAAACAGACTCTTGGAAGGCACAAACAAAACCTTTTGTGCACCAGGACCCAGGTGTAAGGAGCAGTGACCATAAAAGAGACTGACTCAACCTTGCCCATGAGTGTCCAGGAGTCTCCAGCAGAGGCATGGGTAAGAGGTGGCCTGCTGCAGGATTGGGGGCACTGAGTACAGTATTGGCAGCATGGGACATTTTGACATTATCTTCATTACCTCCACCATAGTTTGGCCTCAGGTAAAACAACAGGGAGGGAACACAGTCCCATCCATCAACAGAAAATTGGATTGAAATTTTTCTGAGCATGGTGCTACCCATCAGGACAAGACCTAGTTTCCTCCTCAATCAGCCTCTCCCATCAGGAAGCTTCCATAAACCTCTTATCCTTCTCCATCAGAGGGCAGATGAATGAAAACCACAGTCACAGAAAACTAACCAATCTGATCACATGGACCTCAGCCTTCTTTAACTTAATGAAACTATGAGCCATCCCACATATGGCAACCAAAGAAGGAAGGGCCATGGCGGAGAGTTCTGACAAAATGTGGCCCACTGGAGAAGGGAATGGCAAACCACTTCAATATTCTTGCCCATGAACAGTATGAAAAGGCAAAAAGATAGGACACGGAAAGATGAACTCCCCAGGTCGGTAGGTGCCCAATATGCTGCTTGAGGTAAGTGGAGAAATAACTCCGAAAAGAATGAAGAGATGGAGCCAAAGCAACACCACCACCCAGTTGTGGATGTGACTGGTGATAGGAGTAAGTCCAATGCTGTAAAGAGCAATACTGCATAGGAACCTGGAATGTTAGTTCTGTGAATCAAAGCAATTGGAAGTGGTCAAACAGGAGATGACAAGAGTGAACATCAACATTTTAGGAATCAGTGAACCAAAATGGACCAGAATGGGGGAATTTAATTCAGATGACCATTATATCTACTACTGTGGGCAAGAATCCCTTAGGAGAAATGGATTAGTCATCATAGTCAACAAGAGTTTGAAATGTAGTTCTAGGATGCAATCTTAAAAATGACAGAATGATCTCTGTTCATTTCCAAGGCAAACCATTCAGTATCAGAGTATTCAGAATCCAACTCTATTCCCCGACCAGTAATGCTGAAGAAGCTGAAGTTCAATGGTTCCATGAAGACCTATAAGACCTTCTGGAACTAACAGCCAAAAAAAGGTGTCCTTTTCATTATAGGGGACCAGAACACAAAAGTAGACAGCCAAGAGATACCTGGAGTAACAGGCAACTTTGGCCTTGGAGTACAAAACAAAGCAGGGCAAAGGCTAACAAGAGTTTTGCCAAGAGAATGCACTGGTCATAGCAAACACCCTCTTCCAACAACACAAGAGAAGACTCTACACATGGACATCACCAGATGGCCAACACCAAAATCAGACTGATTATATTCTTTGCAGCTGAAGATGGAAAAGCTCTATATTATTAGTAAAAACAAGACCGGGAGTTGACTGTGGCTCAGATCATGAACTCCTAATTGCCAAATTCAGACTTAAGTGGAAGAAAGTTGGGAAAATCACTAGACCATTCAGCAATGACCTAAATCAAATCACTTACAATTATACAGTGGAAGTGACAAATAGATTCAAGAGATTAGATATGATAGACAGAGTGCCTGAAAAATTATGGTCGGAGGTTCATGACATTGTACAGAAGGCAGGGATCAAGACCATCCCCAATAAAAAGAAATGTCAAAGGTAAAATGGTTGTCTGAGGAGGTCTTATAAATAGCTCTGAGAAGAGAAACGATGCAAAAGGCAAAGGAGAAAAGGAAAGATATACCCATTTGAATGCAGAGTTCCAAAGAATAGCACAGAGAGGTAAGAAAGCCTTCCTAAGTGATTAATACAAAGAAATAGAGGAAAATAATAGAATGGGAAAGACTAGAGATCTCTTCAAAAAAAACTAGAGACCCAAGGGAACATTTCATGCAAAGATGGGCAGAATAAAGGACAGAAATAGTATGGACCTAACAGAAGCAAAAAATATTAAGAAGAGGTGTCAAAAATACACAGAAAATCTATACAAAAAAGATCTTCATAACCCAGATAACCACGGTAATGTCATCACTCACCTAGAGCCAGACATCCTGGAATACAAAGTCAAGTGGGTCTTAAGAAGCATCACTATGAACAAAGCTAGTGGAGGCAATGGAATTCCAGTTAAGCTATTTCAAATCCTAAAAGACGATGCTGTGAAAGTGCTGCATTCAATCTGCCAGCACATTTGGAAAGCTCAGCAGTGGCCACAGGATTAAAGGTCAGTTTAATTCCAATCCTAAAGAAAGGCAATGCCAAAGAATGCTCAAACTATTACACAATTGCATTCATCTCACACCATTAGTGGAGAAGGAAATGGCAACCCACTCCAGTATTCTTGTCTAGAGAATCCTGTGGACAGAGGAGCCTGGTGGGCTGCTGTTTATGGGTTCCACAGAGTCAGACAGGACTGAAGCAACATAGCATGTATGCATGCATTGGAGAAGGAAATGGCAACCCACTCCAGTGTTCTTACTTGGAGAATTCCAGGGACAAAGGAGTCTGGTGGGCTGCTATCTATGGGGTCGCACAGAGTTGGACACAACTGAAGCAACTTAGCAGCAGCAGCAGCAGCAGCAGCAGCAGCACACACTAGTAAAGTAATGTTCAAAATTCTCCAAGCCAGGCTTCAGCAGTACCTGAACTGTGAACCTCCAGATGTTCGTGTTGGATTTAGAAAAGGCAGGGGAACCAGAGATCAAATTGCCAACATCCGTTGGATCATCAAAAAAGCAAGAGAATTTCAGAAAAATATCTACTTCTGCTTTATTGACTACACCAAATTATTTGACTGTGTGGGTCACAACAAACTGTAAAACATTCTTAAAGAGATGGGAATAGTAGATCACCTAACCTGCCTCCTGAGAAATCTGTATGCAAGTCAAGAAGCAACATGTAGAACTGGACATGAAACAACAGACTGGTTCCAAATCTGGAAAGGAGAACATCAAGGCTGTATATTGTTACCCTGCTTATTTAACTAATATGCGGAGTGCATCATGCTTAATGTTGGGGTGGGTGAGCACAAGCTGAGATCAACATTGCCTGGAGAAATATCAATCACCTCAGATATGCAGATAACATCACCATTATGGTAGAAAGTGAAAAAGAACTAAAGAGCCTCTTGATGAAAGTGAAAGAAAAGATTGAAAAAGTTGGCTTAAAGCTCACCATTCAGAAAACCAAGATCATGGCATCTGGTCCCATCACTTCATGGCAAATATATAGGGAAACAATGGAAACAGTGAGAGAGTTTATTTTAGGGGGCTCCAAAATCACTGCAGATGGTGCCTGCAGCCATGAAATTAAAAGACACTTGCTTCTTGGAAGAAAAGTTATGACCAACCTAGACAGCATATTAAAAAGTAGAGACATTACTTTGTCAACAAAGGTCTGTCGAGTCAAAGCTATGGTTTTTCCAGTAGTCATGTATGGATATGATTTTTGGACTATAAAGAAAGCTGAGTGCTAAAGAATTGATGCTTTGAGCTTTGGTGTTGGAGAAGACTCTCGACAGTTCCTTGGACTGCAAGGAGATCCAACCTGTCCATCCTAAAGGAAATAAACCCTGAATATTCACTGGAAGAACTCATGCTGAAGCCAAAACTCCAATATTTTGTCCACCTGATGTGAATACTGACTCATTGGAAAAGACCCTGATGCTGAGAAAGATTGAAGGTGGGTAGGATAATGGAACTACAGAGGATGGTATGGTTGGATGGCATCACTGACTCGATGGACACGAGTTTGAGTAAGTTCTGGGAGTTGGTAATGGACAGGGAATCCTGGCGAGCTATAGTCCATGGAGTTGTAGTCGGACATGACTGAACGACTGAACTGAACTGAACTGAACTGAATGGTATTACTGAATTTATTTGTTAAATAACTCTAAGTGACTAAATAAACAAATGCTTACATAAATTTAGTATCCATAAAGATTCTCAAAAAATATAATACAAACTAACACAAATGATTTTCAGGATCATGACCTTGGAAAATAGCTTGTATTAAAGCTATCTGATTTCATTGATTTAATTAATACAAATATGTCTTTCCATTATTGAAACAAAAGCACTTCTGGGTTTAGCAAAAGATGTACTTTGGTTATATTGAAATATTTTGCGATTTAATTCCCACATGTAAAATTAATTCCTACTGTCAATCACTACAGATTCTGATTTGAAAAGAAATCATTTATGAGAAATTACATTTAAGTTTGTGCAATTATAATCACCTACATGATTATGGTTGAGTTGAATTTTTTAATTCAATTAGTTGATAAAGGGCTTTTATTTTTCCCCTCTATCAAAGAGAGAATGGTATATGAAAAATCACTCTTTTAAAGCTCTTCACAAAAACCTTATGAAATAAATGAAGTAGAGATCAATTAATTGAAATTACAGCAATCCACTTGTTCTGTGAATCACCCCCTCACAGAAACTTTTACCAAGTTACTGACAGCCTTTGATTTTTTTTTTTAGTATGATCTTGGCTTTATATACTAAGATACATATATAAAGAATGCATCTATACAGACTTAAATATTCAACACAAGATGAAAACAAATAATATGACGTCTTTATGAAAATTTAAACTTTGATTTTTAAAATAGGCAATGATTTGAAAACCTGTGTTTTAGATTAAAAATGTTCAGTGTCGCAAAACTAGTGATTCCTAAGCACGTAACTGCACCAACTTTAACACTCTGTTTCTCAACTAGAAATGCTCTGTTTATCAGTCAATCACAAAGGCGTAGCTGTCATATATCCAAGCTGGTTATTATTGCCATATAGCCATCCCTGAAATTTGTAAATTCCCAAAGAAAGGGATAGATGTTGATCCTAAGCTCTGTGACACACAGACCTCTATCACCCTGATATATACAGTCTCTGCTCCTTGAGAAGAAAGAGAAGGTATCATATTTGTCAATATATTAGTGTTAGTAAAGGTTGAAATTCTTGCTGGAAGGGGAATAAACAACTGAAATGTAGGTTAGCAGATGCCCTTCTGAAAAAAGTTCACAGGTGATGCTATCACTCCCAAATTGCCTACAAAATTTTAGTGAAGTCTAAAGAAAAATGTCTGAGCTTAGAAAACAACAACATAGCTTAGGGGAAAAAAATGTTGGAGTAAGCAACTTCAACTCCCAGCTTTCCACAGAAATATTGAAAAGCAAGTTGAAACTGTCAGAATCAATTTGTCAGAACTCTGGAAATAGGCAAAGGTTTACAGAAACCAAGTGAACAATAAATTAGGAAAAAGGAAACTAAGAAATTGTTGACTTTTTTTTTTTGGCCTTGTCTCACTCCCTTCCTGGCACAATGGTCTTCTTGAAGCTGGCAGCCTGTGTTTCGAGTGTGGGACCTTTGTCCCTGGTTTTAAATGAAGTAGGGTGGAACTTATTTGTAATTATGTTTGACTATTCTGAATTATCTGAGGGGCTGACACAAGATGATAGTTTTCTGTTTTGCCTACCATGGAATTCACTCAGGATAGAGAAGCAGCGGGCATTTCTCGAAAACATTGCAAGCAAATTAAAAACCTGCAGCCGCATGTTTAAAAAGAAAATAAATAAAAAAAAACCTGCAGCCGCCTGGGGCTAAAGACTACAACTGAGACACACAATAGAAGGCCTGAAGCCCAGAATGAAAAGGTAGGGAGAGTTTCTTTAGGAAATTAGGGCATTCTAAAACACCTGCATGCACTGAGAAATTTAAAAAGCCACACTCATGCCCAAGGCATGAGATGATCAGATAAGAATTGAGAACGCCCTAGGCTTTCACAAAAATAAACTTAAGATAGTTGTTCCAATTTTTTTCTCTAGAAATTTTTTATTATTAGATCTCATATTTTAGTCAATGATTCACTTTTAACTTTATTTTTGTATAAGCTGTGAGATAGGGTATTAAATTTAGAAATTTTCACCTTTCCAGCTTAGAGACTTGCCATTCATCATATCTTAGTCAATATTAGCAAAATCAAAATCAGCAGGTCTATATTGTCTTCCAATTATATTTTTCTCCAAATGTCCATTTTTTTTGTTAAGTTTATCATGCTGGAGTGGTGATTGTATCTTTTCTTATTATTTTAATCGTTTATTACCAAATTATACATAGCCTTTTTGAAAAATATGGAGACTTTACTTATCTCTGAATTCATGCTACTTTTCTACTCTTCCAGCTCACAGTTCCAACAGTACTGTGAATCACTGCAATAATTCTGTTACTGCCAAATCCATTTATATCTTATACTGGCAGCAACTATTAAAATTCCAGGCTTAAAACATTTTAAAGTATATAAAATAAAAGCATGTTTTTCTGGCATTCAGTGGTCTTTTTAAAAAATTATTTTTAGCTATATCTATAGCATTCAAAGGGAGAGTCCTATTTGGGGCTTAGCAAGGTCATGCAAAGCTTGACCTTCCAGGTCATCCATAAATCATTAGGATACACCTTCCCTATCCTGAGTTTAAAATTTAGGTCTAAAGAGGATAGGGTGCTGGGCTTCTCAGGTGGTGCTCATGCTAAAAACCCTGCCTGCGGATGCAGGAGACATAAGAAATGTGGGTTCGATCCTTGGGTCGGGAAGATCCCCTGGAAAAGGAAATGGCAACCCATTCCAGTATTCTTGCCTGGATAATCCTATGGACAGGAGAACCTGGCAGACTATAGTCCATGGGGTTGCAAAGAGTTGGACACAACTGAAGTGACTTAGCAGAGCACAGCACAGCACAGGATAGGGTCCAGTTTTGTGTCTGAATGGGCAGTTTGGGACTGTGTAGGGGCGAGAGTGAGCTTGCAATTTTAACCAGGGAGTTGGACAAAGTGTTAAGCAGTAGCTTGAGGAATAAAGCCAATGAACAAAATGAGCTTTGGGCAGTGACCAAGGAATAATTAGGATGGAACTGGCAGTTAAGGACACCTTATCCATCAGCCAATACTCTGGACAAGCTATGGTACAGATTGCATGGCTAGGAGCCCAGGTATAATGATTATCTCATACCTCTTATAATAAGCTCTAATCAACCACTTGAGACAGAGTGTAAACAATAAATTGTGTGTTAGTGTTGGTATCCAAGCACAAGGTGAGTATGCATTTAGTAGAAATCCACAGTAACACAGGAAACGCAATGGACTGATGGCTATTGCCATATTTCTCATATGTGCTGACCCATTTCCAAATACATTGTTGATAGCATGTGCTAAGTTTCTGCTTTCATTATATGTAAGAATGTATAGCAATACTGGAAGATGATAGCTTAAAGGTATAAATTTTCTGTACAGCCTCAAGGAGCTTTTTATTTCTTAAAAAAATGATCATTTGAATAACATTTGGAAAGTACTTAGAAATTGTTGGAAAGTTTAAGAAAAAATATAATTGTGCCACTTTTCTTTAGTATCAAAACAGGTGTAAAGCTAACCTCTTAAATAATTTTAAAAAAAATTTACCAGATTTCAAGGCTTCTGAAAAATGTAGAATTTTGAACTATCTTGGATGTTTTTCCTCTGTTTGGAATTCATATTTGTTCTTCTCTTTTATCTTGTGAAGTTGGCAACATTAATGTTCTTAAAATAACTGTTTTACTGGGTAAAGGATGGTTAAATATAATATAAATAATTTTACTTAATGTGTAAGTTCAAAGTATTAGTAATAATAAAATTAATAAAAATAAAATAAAGATACTGGATGACCCTGACAAGCAATTATCATTATAGGATTTGAAATATGAAAACTAGGAAGGAAAAGGAATTAGCCTGAAACAACATTTCGATCTTAACCAATCAATTTTATGTGATTGTCATTAATTTTTCTTTAAGTAAGTTCTTGGAAAAGAGCAAAGAAATGTTAAAATTACATACAAGACTAAAACGTGATATTTTTAAAAAATGAAAAATATGAGAATAAAAAAGAGGCAAATCTTAATAATCCACACAGTATCTACCTGATTATACTAGATCCCTAACTAGAAGAACAATAAAAACAATCAAGGAAACTCATTTCCACATATCATGATCATACAGAAATAAATAAAATATATCAATTTGGCATTTACTAGATATGGTAAATTAGTATTTCATCTTTGGCATTTTGATGGTGAAGAAACAAAGTCTGCCATAACTTTTAAAGATACCACAAAAATTAACTGTAAAAATCATGAAAATATAATGCTATTTAAATAAATGTGCTTCCTGTTTTTCTTATAGCTGCTTTTTGGTTTGAGAATCGACAGATAACTTATTACAGGGGCTATAGAATAATGTAAGCAAAATTTTAAAAACATGACAAAATGCTGGAAATCAGAAGTTTATAGATATTGTGACTATGAAGAGAAAATAACACAAAATATCAACTAACTTTTAAAAATTGTTTAAGAATCACTAAGCAGTATATTCTGTGCTACTGGCTATCACCTGAAAAACTTAGGTGTAAGATAAACTTAGGTGTAAATATTTAACTTAGTGTAAGATATGAATGGACCTCAGTAGTTAGGAAAAAATCCTATCTGATACCACTGGTGCCTGCCTCATAGTATCTTGGTCTCACCTTTGATTTCATCTTCAACCTCAGCAGATATTCATGCCTAGGCATTCATTCACTTTGTGCTGTAGAAATCTTGCACAGGCACATTCCTCCTACCTTATATTTGTTGCCCTGGGATTTCTCCAGTGTAGTGAATACCAACAGAAAACCTCGTTGAAGTGGCAATGAATTAATGTACTGAGAACAATCTCCAACCAGTGGTGGTAGTTGTTCAGTCACTAAATCATGTCCAAATCTTTGTGACCCCCATGGACTGCAGCACGCCAGACTCCTCTGTCCTTCATTATCTCCTGGAGTTTGCTCAAATTCTTGTCCACTGATGCTAGTCAGTGATGCTATCTAGCCATCTGTCCCTCTGCCACCCCTTCTCCTTTTACCTTCAATCTTTCCCAGCATCATGGTCTTTTCCAAATGAGTTAGCTCTTAGCATCAAGCAACCAAAGTATTGGCACTGCGTTTTCAGCATCAGTCCTTCCATTGAATATTCAGGGTTGATTTCCTTTAGAATTGATTATTACTGCTACTGCTAAGTCACTTCAGTCGTGTCCAACTCTGTGTGACCCCATAGATGGCAGCCCACCAGGCTTCCCCGTCCCTGGGATTCTCCAGGCAAGAACACTGGAGTGGGTTGCCATTTCCTTAAGTAATTGTAGTTTTGCATTGTTGAACTTTGCTGTTTGATATTGGAATTTATTTTTAAATAAATGTGATTATGTTATACAACATTTCAATGTACATTTCTCACTTTATGCTTTTTTGCTAATGCCTTATTAGTGTTAGTTGCTCAGTAATATCCAACTCTTTGCTTTATTTGCTGCTTATATTTATTTTAGACTAGGGGAATGATGTTAGGAAAAAGCAAATTTGAGTGATTTTCTTATTCAAGTTCAAAATGAGTCATAAGGCAGTGGAGACAACTCTCAACATTAACAATGCATTTAGTCCAGAAACTGCTAAGGAACATACAGTGCAGTGGTGGCTCAAGAAGTTTTGCAAAGGAGACAAGAAGCTTGAAGATACGCTGTTCAGTGGCTGACCATCAGAAGTTGACAATGACCAGTTGAAGGGATCATTGAAGCTGATCCTCTTATAACAACACAAGAAGTTGCCAATTAATTCAGCATCAACAATTCTAAGGTCATTCAGCATTTGAAGTAAATTGGAAAGGTGAAAAAGCTCCATAAATGGGTGCTTCATGAGCTGACGACACATCAAAAAACATAGTCATTTTAAATTGCTGTCTTCTCTTATTCTGTGTAGCAACAGCAAACCATTTCTTGATCTGATTGTGCAATGAAAACTGGATTTTATAAGACAACTGGCACTGATCATTTCAGTGGTTGGATTGAGAAGAAACCCCAAAGCTCTTCCTAAAGCAAAACTGCACCAAAAAAAAAAAAAGACCACTGTTAGGTGGTCTGCTGCCCATTTGATCCATGGTTTTCTGAATTCTAGCAAAACCATTACAACTGAGAACTATGCTCAACAAATCAATGAGATGCACTGAAAATTGCAAGATCTACAGCCAGCATTAATGAACAGAATGGGCCCAATTCTTCTGCATGACAATGCATAACTGCACATCGCACAAAAAAAAACACTTCAAAAGTTGAACTAATTGGGTTACAAAGCTTTGCTCATCCACCATATTCTCTTGACCTCTTACCAATCTACTACCACTTCTTCAAGCATCTGGACAACTTTTTGTGGGGAAAATGCTTCCACAACCAGCAGAAGGCAAAAAATACTTTCCATGAGTTCATCGAATCCTGATGAATTTTTATGCTACAGGAATAAACTAACATTTCTCATTGGCAAAAATGTCTTGATTGTAATTGTTCCTATTTTGATTAATAAATATGTGTTTGAGCCTAGTTATAATGATTTAAAATTCATGGTCCGAAATCATCATTACTTTTCCACCAATCTAATAGTTTAATCTTCTTGCAGTCCAAGGGACTCTCAAGAGTCTTCTCTGGCATTACAATTCAAAAGCATCAATTCTTCCATTCTCAGCCTTCTTTACAGTCCATCTTTCACATGCATACATGACTACTGGAAAAATAGATATGAGGGTGGACCATAAAGAAGGCTGAGAGGTGAAGAATTGATGCTTTTGAGCTGTGGTGTTGGAGAAGACTCTTGAGAGCCATTTGGACAGCAAGGAGATCAAACCAGTCAATCCTAAAGGAAATCAACCCTAGATATTCATTGGAAGGACTGATGCTGAGCTGAAACTCCAATACTTTGGCTGCTGCTGCTAAGTCGCTTCATTTGTGTCCAACTCTGTGCGACCGCATAGACAGCAGCCCATCAGAATCCCCCGTCCCTGGGATTCTCCAGGCAAGAACACTGGAGTGGGTTGCCATTTCCTCCTCCAATGCATGAAAGTGAAAAGTGAAAATGAAGTCACTCAGTTGTGTCTGACTCTTCACGACCCCATGGACTGCAGCCCACCAGGCTCCTCCGTCCATGAGATTTTTCCAGGCAAGAGTACTGGAGTGGGGTGCCATTGCCTTCTCCGAATACTTTGGCTACTAGATGCAAAGAGCCAACTCACTGGAAAAGACCCTGAGGCTGGGAAAGATTGAGGGCAAAAGGAGAAGTGGGTGATAGAAGATGAGATGGTTTGATGGAATTATCAACTCAATGGACATGAGTTTGAGTAAAATCTGAAAGTGAAAGACAGTGAAGGAAGCCTGGCATGCTGCAGTCCATGGGTTCACAGAGAGTTAGACATGACTGAGCTACTGAACAGTGACAACAGCTGGAAAAATCATAGTTTTGACTGTACAGACTTTTGTCAGCAAAGTGATGTCTCTGCTTTTTAATATGCTGTCTAGGTTTGTCATAGCTTTTCTTCCAAGGAGCAAGTTATCTTTTAATTTCATGGCTGCTGTCACTGCCTGCAGTGATTTTGGAGCCCAAGGAAATAAAATCTGTCACTATTTCCACTTTTTCCTCTTTTATTTGCATGAAGTGATGAGACTGGATGCCATGATCTTAGTTTTTTTGTTTGTTTTTTAATGCTGCATTTGAAGCCAGCTTTTCACTCTGCTCTTTCACCCTCATCAAAAGATTCTTTAGTTCCTCTTCACTGTCCTTAGGGAGGTGTCATCTGCATATGTGGAGTAAAGAGTGAAGTGAGACAGGTTTCTCTCTGACCTTATGAAGATAATGCTCAGTTCAGTTCAGTTCAGTTGCTCAGTTGTGTCCGACCCTTTGGGATGCCATGGACTGCAGCACGCCAGGATTCCCTGTCTGTCACCAGCTCCTGGAACCTACTCAAACTCATGTTCATTGAGTCAGTGATGCCATTCAATTGTCTCATTCTCTGTCGTCCCCTTCTCCTCCTGCCTTCAATCTTTCCTAGCCTCAGGGTCTTTTCAAATGAGTCAGTTCTTCACATCAGGTGGCCAAATATTGGAGTTTCAGCTTCAGCATCAGTCCTTCCAATGAATATTCAGGATTGATTTATTTTAGGATGGACTGGTTGAATCTCTTCGCTGCCCAAGGGACTCTCAAGAGTCTTCTCCAACACCACAGTTCAAAAGCATCAGTTCTTCAGTGTTTAGCTTCTTTATACTCCAATTCTCACATCTGTACATGACTATTGGTAAAACCATAGCATTGCCTAGATGGACCTTTGTTGTTGGTCATAACTTCTCTTCCAAGGAGCAAGCATCTTTTAATTTCATGGCTGCAGTCACCATCTGCAGTAATTTTGGAGCCCCCAAAATTAAGTCTGCTACTGTTTCCATTGTTTCCCCATCTATTTGCCATGAAGTGATAGTACCAGATGCCATGAGCTTAGTTTTCTGAATGTTGAGTTTTAAGCCCACTTTTTCACTCCCTTCTTTCACTTTCATTAAGAGGCTCTTTAGTCTTCTTTGCTTTCTGCCATAAGTGTGCTGTCATCTGCATATCTGAGGTTATTGATATTTCTCCTGGCAATCTTGATAAAGCTCAGAGGGATTCTTATGCTCTTCAGAAAATTTCTGGTGGTGTTAATCCCTAATGCTACATTACATTAACTTTTTCTCCTTTTCTATTCCATTCTCTTTTGTCCTTCACTTTTGTTCCCAAGGTTTAACTTCATAAATACAAGTCTATAAATAAGGTTTTGCTATAGGAAAACCTCTCTCTCTTTGTTCCACAAAGATACACACCTCACACTTCCATAGACCTAAAATAACAATTCATTACATTACCCTTTCCCTTACATATTATGCTGTCTCCTGATATTTTCTATTATTTTTTCTCTTAATTTTTTTTTATGTTTAGACATCTATTATAGTCTTGTGTCTATTGTTTCACTAAATTTACTTTACTTCATGCTATATTATCTTACTACACTAAATTTATTTTACTAAATTTAATTTACCACATGCTATTGAATTATTACCCTGCATTTGAAAAAATAAACAGTCTAAATGATACCAAAACAACTCATCAGCTCAGTTAGTTGTATCAAAATAATCCCTTGGCTCCATGACATAGAAAATGATAAGTTTTAGTTTTTTTTAAATGTATAGACCTTTCTCTTTCTTTCTTTCTTTAAACTACCAATGTCCAAGATTAGCACAAAATATTATTAAAGAGTTACCGAGCACTAACTGCTTTCTCAGTGTTGCTTTATGTATAATGTAAATGAAAAGAAAAAAATGCAGATAGAGCTCAATTTGCCATACTATTTACCATTGTCTGAACTCAGATAAATCTTTGCTTTTTTTTTTTTAACATATAATCTCCTTATACGACTTGACATTGGCTATAAAATAAGCTACTTTTTCTATTTCTCATCTTCATTTTTAAAGATAGGAAATATTCCTGTGATAAAATAATTCTGTAAGCAATGGTCATGCAAAATGTAGTTTTCTCTACTTCTGACAAAATGTTTGCAAGTTTAAAAATGGGTATGTGTCTAGTAATATGCCTTGCACATTGCTTTCTCTGTTTTCTCTGTTGTTATATTTAATTGCAAGTCTACTGAGTCTCTCATTTTCTTTGAAAGGTGGTGAATTGTATTCCATAAATCTTAATCAAATTAAAACTGTCCTAAAATATAATTAAAGCAATCTGAAAATGGCTGCCTCTAAAAGACATCTTTGTAATATAATGGAAGCAGTTGTAAGTGGTCTATTCTCTGAACTAACACACTCCCCAAAAGATAAATTACAATATTTTGTGAAAGCCATCTTTTAATTGCATGGCCATCATTAATCACCTAGCAAACAATAGCTACTGACAACTTAATGAAAATTCCTAATAGAAATTATTAAATCACTTGTGTGGTCTTTTTTATGTGCACAGTGCTAGTTTCACAAGACAGCTGAATCTCCATGAAAAGAACATCTTAATATTCAATATTCTTATAACTTCATTAATTATGACCCTCTTATCAGTGATCCATTTATATGCACATTACCAGGGCTATTGCCTCTTTTCCAGATGCTAAGACATCTGTGTCTTCCATAGCATCCTCCACCTAACAGTGTTTCTCTACTACTGCATGCAGAGTATTTTTGGAAATCTTCCCAAACCACTCACAAACACACAAAGTATGATAGACGATTTCCTGTAGAATCTTTGTGCATTTAATCCTGAAATATTTGCATTTCTGTCTCCCCAAGTAAGATTTGAGTTGACTAATTAAACTTATCTTACTTTATTTATCTTTGTATTTGTTCAAAGTGATTTGATGGAGGGATAGTAAATCAATAAAAATTAAACCTCATAAGTGACTAGAGACTAAATTTACTCACATTGCCAGTCATCCATGCATAAGTGGTAGAATCTCCATAAAATCTCTAGAGATCAAGGCTCAGAGGAGCACCTCTGTCTAGTAATACTTCATGTGTAGCCACATACCAATGTCAGTAGAATAACACTGGCCTGACTTCACAGGGAGAGAAAGACGGGACAAGATTCTGCTCCATGAGTCTTCTGACAAATTTTCATTTGTTATGGCAATAACCATAATTGTGAGTATGAAAGCTTTCAGTGAGTTCTGTGAGTACTTCTAGTGAATTAAAACTGATGGTGATTTTGGGAAACCCTCAAACTTCCTATAGGAGTCATAAGTAAAAGTGGTTTTATGTGGATTGTTCCCTTTAGGCAGTTGTATAATTCCTCATAATAGTGAACTTCACATTTTATTATTGTACTCCTTTTCTCATCAAGGAAGTATCTTTTGGTTTTTCTTGACTTAC
Organism: Bos indicus x Bos taurus; assembly: GCF_003369695.1. NCBI lineage: Eukaryota > Metazoa > Chordata > Mammalia > Artiodactyla > Bovidae > Bos > Bos indicus x Bos taurus. The sequence continues at coordinate 45,426,845 of NC_040101.1, forward strand.
TATCTGCCTGCTATTTTCCTGGCCCATGAAACTTACTGAGTAATAAGACCTACTTGAAAGACCTGCATATGTAGATATCAAATTAGGGAGTTACATGAGAAACATGCTGCCTGCTGAGGCTTGAAGATGGAATAGAGGGATGAAAGAGGATGATGAATTATGCTGCATGAAATAGATTAAGAAAAAAATTGAGGGACTATGTAATGCAGAAACTGAGATTTATTGAGAATGAATGTTTTCTTCAGTATCTACAGAAAAGAAATAGATAATTTGAGTTCAAATGTTTTCTTTTTTTTTTAATACTAAGCTTATGTTTTAATTTTTTAATTATTTGTTTTATTTTTTTACTTTACAATATTGTATTGGTTTTGCCATACATTGACATGGATACTCCATGGGTGTATATGTGTTCCCCATCCTGAACCCCCCGCCCACCTCCACCCCATCCCATCCCTCTGGGTCATCCCAGTGCATCAGCCCCGAGCACCTTGTATCCTGCATCGAACCTGGACTGGTGATTCATTTCACATATGATAATGTACATGTTTCAATGCCATTCTCCCATAATATCCCACCCTCGCCCTCTCCCACAGAGTCCAAAAGACTGTTCTATACATCTGTGTCTCTTTTGCTGTCTCTCATACAGGGTTATTGTTACCATCTTTCTAAATTCCATATATATACATTAGTATACTGTATTGGTGTTTTTCTTTCTGGCTTACTTCACTCTGTATAATAGGCTCCAGTTTCATCCACCTCATTAGAACTGATTCAAATGTATTCTTTTTAACGGCTGAGTAATACTGCATTGTGTATATGTACATAGCTTTCTTATCCATTCATCTGCTGATGGACATCTAGGTTGCTTCCATGTCCTGGCTATTATAAACAGTGCTGCGATGAACATTGGGGTACATGTGTCTCCATCAATTCTAGTTTCCTTGGTGTGTGTGCCCAGTAGTGGGATTGCTGGGTCATAAGGCAGTTCTATTTCCAGTTTTTTAAGGAATCTCCACACTGTTCTCCATAGTGGCTGTACTAGTTTGGATTCCCACCCAACAGTGTAAGAGGGTTCCCTTTTCTCCACACCCTCTCCAGCATTTATTGCTTGTAGACTTTTGGATCACAGACATTCTGACTGGCGTGAAATGGTACCTCGTAGTGGTTTTGATTTGCATTTCTCTGATAATGAGTGATGTTGAGCATCTTTTCATGTGTTTGTTAGCCATCTGTATGTCTTCTTTGGAGAAATGTCTGTTCAGTTCTTTGGCCCACTTTTGGATTGGATCATTTATTTTTCTAGAATTGAGCTGCAGGAGTTGCTTGTGTATTTTTGAGATTAATTCTTTGTCCGTTGCTTTCTTTGCTATTATTTTCTCCCATTCTGAAAGCTGTAGTTGCTTATAGTTTCCTTTGTTGTGCAGAAGCTTTTAATTTTAATTAGGTCCCATTTGTTTATTTTTGCTTTAATTTCCAATATTCTGAGAGGTGGGACATAGAATATCCTGCAGTGATTTATGTCAGAGAGTGTTTTGCCTATGTTCTCCTCTAGGAGTTTTATAGTTTCTGGTCTTTCAGTTAGATGTTTAATCCATTTTGAGTTTATTTTTGTGTATGGTGTTAGAAAGTGTTCTAGTTTCATTCTTTTACAAGTGGTTGACCAGTTTTCCCAGCACCACTTGTTAAAGAGATTGTCTTTTCTCCATTGTATATTCTTGCCTCCTTTGTCAAGGGTAAGGTTCCATAGGTGCATGGATCTCTTTCTGTGCTTTCTGTTGTGTTCCATTGATCTATAGTTCTGTCTTTGTGCCAGTATCATACTGTCTTGTTGCTTTGTACTAGAGACCAAAGTCAGGCAGGTTGATTCCTCCATTTCCATTCTTCTTTCTCAAGATTGCTTTGGCTATTCGAGATTTTTTGTATGTCCATACAAATTGTGAAATTATTTGTTCTAGTTCTCTGAAAAATACCATTGGTAGCTTGATAGGGATTGCATTTAATGTATAGTTTTCTTTGGGTAGTGTACTCATTTTCACTATATTGATTCTTCCGATCTGTGAACACTGTATATTTCTCCATCTATTTGTGTCCTCTTTGATTTCTTTCACCAGTATTTTATAGTTTTATATATATAGGTTTTTTGTTTCTTTAGGTAGATATATTCCTAAGTATTTTATTCTTTTCATTGCAATGGTGAATGGGATTGTTTCCTTAATTTGTCCTTATGTTTTCTCATTGTTAGTGTATAGGAATGCATAGGAGCACTGCAATATGTAAGACAAATGCTAACAAGTATGAAAGGGGAAATGAACAATAACACAATAATAATGGGAGACTTTAATACCCCACTCACACCTATGGATAGATCAACTAAACAGAAAAATAACAAGGAAACACAAACTTTAAATGATACAATAGACCAATTAGACCTAATTGATATCTATAGGACATTTCACACCAAAACAATGAATTTCACCTTTTCTCAAGTGCACACAGAATCTTCTCCAGGATAGATCACATCCTGGGCCATAAATCTAGCCTTGGTAAATTAAAAAAAAAAAAATGAAATCATTCCAAGCATCTTTTCTGACCACAATGCAGTAAGATTAGATGTCAATTACAGGAGAAAAACTATTAAAAATTCCAACATATGGAGGCTGAACAACACGCTGCTGAATAACCAACAAATCGCAGAAGAAATCAAAAAAGAAATTCAAATATGTATAGAAACAAGTGAAAATGAAAACACAACAACCCAAAACCTATGGGACACTGTAAAAGCAGTGCTAAGGGGAAGGTTCATAGCAATACAGGCTTACCTCGAGAAATGAGAAAAAAAGTCAAATAAATAACCTAACTCTACACCTAAAGCAACTAGAAAAGGAAGAAATGAAGAACCCCAGGGTTAGTAGAAGGAAAGAAATCTTAAAAATTAAGGCAGAAACAAATGTAAAAGAAACAAAAGAGACCATAGAAAAAAATCAACAAAGCCAAAAGCTGGTTCTTTGGGAAGATAAATAAAATTGACAAACCATTAGCCAGACTCATCAAGAAACAAAGGGAGAAAAATCAAATAACAAAATTAGAAATGAAAATGGAGAGATTACAACAGACAACACAGAATACATAGGATCATAAGAGACTATTATCAGCAACTATATGCAAATATTTTCTATTTTATTTGGAAAGCATGAATTAGAGGCATGGTGGGTTGTGTTCCCAGAAAGAGCTGGTCCAGAAGGATTTAAATAAAACATACAAATAATTGCATATTTTATGTTTTGGAAAGGTAAAATCATAGCTTAACAGTAAAGAGTTAAAAGAAGGATGTGAGAAATAGGAAATGTTCTCAATTTTTATAAAGAAAGAGATGACAAAGATAATATTGTTTAAGTATTAAGTATTTATTTAAATTACTTTAAAGTAGTGGGAAACTTTCTGAAAAAAATAATAAGTAAAATAAATCTTTAAATCTAGAACAAAGATACCACCAAATAGTCTCCCATATTCAATTTATTCTATGGGATGCCTTTGTCATTGATTAATTAATACTTCCCACGTGATTTATATGCCTCATTTTTATGTGAATGTAATCTCAGAGTATGTAAAATACCCTGAATGCTTTTGGAAGTTATAAAGGAATTCAGACATAATCTCTCTCTTTGTAGTCTAAACTGTCTAATTGTTGACAAGCCATCATTTCATGGGCATCTGCTATCTTCCCCGTGAGTAAAATGAAATGCCATGTGTTTCTTGAATGTGGTGGTTTCATTCCATTGCTGAAGGCATGTTCCCTAACTTTAAATGGATTTATCTAGACCCATACTCAAGAGTCTCTAAGCTCCTATTCTTTCTTTCCTTTCTCCTAGTGAATATAAAATAAACCTGGAAAGAAATGAGCTCATTATGCTATTCCCTTTGAAATGAAAACAACAGCAATACCATTCAGGCAGAAGCTGATTTTATAGCTTAAGGCATTTCTTTTAGTGTTTCTCTGTATTTCCTCTTGAGTACTAGTATATGAACTTGCCCAAGTTCTCCAGTCTAAGTCAGCTCCCTGTTGAACTTTAAGAAGCTCTGATTACACTTGGAAAAATTTCCCCCAGAAGAAAAGATTATGTCCTTGGCATTGACAATCTAACAAGTTACTGTTTTGGGACTTAGGTTTCTGCAACTCACCAGCATCATTACTAAGAGCTCCTGAAGAGGTTATTCTTATGGCAAAAATAACTATAATTGTATCCTTGAAAAATGACTCTTTTCTGCTTTTGTGTGAGTATAAGAAGGAATGGAAAAATTAGTTAAAGGTTAGCTAATATTCCTCTGAATTCTCATTGAATCATATTCTCATTGTATCTAAGCAATTCCTACAGTTAAGACCAGGATATTTGATAGAGTATATTAATTTGCTTATTTTCCAGCTTCATTGAGATATAATTGACAAATAAAATTCTAAGATATTTAAGTATACAATGTGATGATCTGATATACACATGCACTCTGAAAGGATTTCTCCATCCCATCAAATACATTAATTCTTTTTGAAAACTGCATTATGGGATTTCTAGGGACCAAAGTATAGTATTAGTGTGAGATGATAAGGATTTTAAATAGTATGGAATTGATTTCTGGAACTCAAGAAATTGTAATCATTTTAGAAAACCAAAGTATTAGAAATTTAGATCTATCAAATGTTGTTAAAAACCACACTGTAATCATTTTACTGTCAAGAAATTTTTTAAAAAATCAATATTCTGATAACATATTTTAGCATCAGAAAATTAACATCATTTGATAAATACTTATCAAATACCTATTGATAGGAATAATGAGGACTCTATGAATTATGTGGGGTTTCCCCAGTGGCTCAGTGATAAAGAATCTGCCTGCAGTGCAGGACAAGTGTTCATTCCCTGGTTTGGGAAGATCCCTTGGAGCATGAAATGACAACCCACTCTAGTGTTCTTGCCTGAGAAATCCCATGGACAGGGGAGCCTGGTGGGTTACAGTCCACGGCTGTCGCTAAGAGTCAGACATGACTGATCAACTAAATAACAACAATGAATTATGTGAGATTTTTTTTTTCTCTTAAAGACAATAAATCATCATTGAGATTAAGTGATACCTAAAACAATTCTAAAAAAAAGTGGTAAATAAGGATGATAATTACTTGATGATGTAAGTATGATACATAGCACTTACTATGCATGGGGAACTATTTTTGTCACTTCAGTTATTTAATTTATTATCACAACCAATCTAGGTGTTATTGTTATCCACTGTTTAGAAACATGTTACCCGATGTAGAAAGAGTTAAATTTTTTCAAGGTTGCACAGCTGGTAGATATCAGGCTGAGATTTAAACCTCAGCAGTCTGACTTGATAGTCTGTTCACTATCAGAAATTACAAGGCAGTAAAATCATTGGCAATGAAGAAGTTAAAAACATATATATAGAAGAGTGTGATTTTAGTGCTAAGGAAACCTAATACTGAATCTTGGCTCCACTGTTTTTAACTGTGTGCCTTAAACTCACTGCAGCTATTCCATCATTCATAAAATTTTAACAGTTAACATATCCTAAATACTTATTGACACTTGTTCTAAGCAATTTGTATGTGTTAATTCATCTCATACTTTTAATGAGACCATGTGGTTAAATGCTATTATTTCTCTTCCATTTTACCTATAAGGAAACTGTGTCCCTGAAAGTTTAATAATTTGCCTAAGATCATATTAGTTGGCATCCTCCCAAAGATAGTGTGTTTTCATATTATACTTTCTTAATCACTATGCTGTCAAGCCCTAGTACAACGTAGGTGCTCAAAACAATGATGATAATATCCTTATTTTATATGTAATTACACATAATCGATCCTGTTTATATACAGAAATGTGGTATGTCAATGTAAGCAGAGAAACTTGCATGCAAGAAATAAGATGCGTCAATGCTGCATCAACCAACAAGTAGCTCTGTGATGCAGTTTTTAATTAACTTCAAGCACTCTGTTCTAAACTCACCTGAGCTACACTAGACAGATGCCAAAGATGTATATTGTCTGAGGAACTCTGAACTTATTGGCCAAATCTCAGAGATAAAAGGATCCTTTAATATTTTATTATGTTAAATTTATATATGAGGGATTGTAAGAGAATCATGGTGTTCCTGGATTATGTTGACAGTCTTATCTTCCTTGTGTTCCTCATGAGTAGGATCATAAGGAACATTCAGCCAATTGCTGGGGGAAAGATGACAGGCTAGCTGAAAAATGAGAGGGACAGTTTTCTCAAAATAGCTTATTTCTCTCTAATAACTACAGCTTAAAAGAGAAAACTGGCTTATGAAACCAAATAATTTAAATGATTAGCTCTATATAAATTTGTATGTGTTGTGCTGAGTCGCTTCAGTCTTGTCAAACTCTTTGCAACTCTATGTATTGTAACCTGTGAGGCTCCTCTGTCCTTGGAATTCTCCAGGCAAAAATATTCGAGTGGGTTGCCATGCCCTCCAGGGGATCTTCCCAACCTAGGGATCTAACCCACATCTCCTGAATCTCCTGCATTGCAGGCAGATTCTTTTCCACTGAGCTACTGGAGAAGCCACATGTATTGTGTGTGTGTGTGTGTGTGTGTGTGTGTTTGTATGGGTTGATTTACATGTGTGTCTGATTTGCTGTAGAAAAATAATTGCCTTACTAGTTGGAATACTGACTTTAGAGACCTATGTTATCATCTTAAGAAGTCTGACTAACTGAGAACACCATGCTATGAGGAAGCTCAAGTCACATAGAAAGATCACATGTATGTATTTAGGCTGACAGAAGACAGCTGTCATTAACCACCAGACATGAGAGTGAGGAAGTTTCTAGATCATATTCTTTTCTAGCTATTGAGTCACTCTGAGCAGTTAGTCTTCTTGACTTGTCAGCACATCATGGAGCAAGACAAGAAGCCGTTGCTTCTGGACCTACCTGAACTCCTAACTCACAGAATCTGTCAACCACTAAGACATGGGTTTATTTGCTAGGTAACTGTGAAAAGAAGTGTCAGGAAAGACTGAGCTGTGACCAAAGACCTCCATGTTTGCTTCCTGTGCCTGACTTATGCCGAATAACTAAACTAAAACTGCTGAATAGATGCTGAGTTGTCAAAAGGAAAGAATAATGCTGAGAACTGGACTTTTTCTGGCCTAAAGAAAATATACTTTTCCCTTGTAACGCTGAGATGTGCAGAACAATTTTACTCGCTAATCCAAATTATTAGTAAACAACTCACAAAGGCCTGAATTAACTTGTTTCTTTTCCTCTTTCAAAATCCTACTCATCACCTCCCCTCCACCCCCAATGGGGACACTGTTCTCAATTCTTCCAGAATTTCTGATCCCCAAATTGTAATTATAAAACCCCAAGTAAACTACCCTTTTGCTTGGTTATTGTTCATAGTTCTTTTGCTTGACAGTACAATAATAGCTACAATAGATAGTCAGTGCCAAAGATGATGACTAACTACTTATAACAAGCTTGTTCAGTTCCACATGCATAGTCCTGGAGTGAAAAATCACAAAAGGCACAGAGAGCTTGCTGGTTGCAAATGTGGCATTTTCCCAGAACTCAAAAGCTGTTGATTAAACAACAAAAGAAAGCACATTTTATGTGAATGTGTGGTCTTCCTAACCCTTTTCCATTATAGATTTTTCAAATTGCAAACAAATACTCTTTGGGAAGTTTAAGCAATTGAAATTTCCTGTCAAGGCAAATATTAGACATCCATCTTTCTACATTCACTGAATTAAGATTATTTAGGTATAAACTATTGAATTCAATACCTTCTATACATGAAATTCAGTATCTGCTTAGAAAATTCAGTTAATCTTGAGAAAAGATACTATCAATCACAGTTTAACGGTTTTAATAGTATCATAATTTTTGATGATCTAATCTTGCCCTGGGAGGCCTTACAAATAGCTGTGAAAAGAAGAGAGGCAAAAGCAAAAGATAAAAGGAAAGATATAAGCATCTGAATGCAGGGTTCCAAAGAATAGCAAAGAGATAAGAAAGCCTTCCTTGGCGATCAATGCAAAGAAATAGAGGAAAACAACATAATAGGAAAGACTAGAGATCTCTTCAAGAAAATTAGAGATACCAAGGGAATATTTCATGCAAAGATGGGCTCAATGAAGGACAGAAATGGTATGGAACTAACAGAAGCAGAAGATACTAAGAAGAGGTGGCAAGAATACACAGAAAACTGTACAAAAAATATCTTCATGACCAAGATAATCACGATGGTGTGATCACTGACCTAGAACCAGACATCCTGGAATGTGAAGTCAAGTAGGCCTTAGAAAGCATCACTGCAAACAAAGCTGGTGGAGGTGATGGAATTCCAGTTGAGCTATTTCAAATCCTGAAAGATGATGCCGTGAAAGTGCTGCACTCAATATGCCAGAAAATTTGGAAAGCTCAGCAGTGGCCACAGGACTGGAAAAGATCAGTTTTCATTCCAATCCCAAAGAAAGGCAATGCCAAAGAATGCTCAAACTATCACACAATTGCACTCATCTCACACGCTAGTAAAGTAATGCTCAAAATTCTCCAAGCCAGGCTTCAGCAATTCGTGAACCATGAACTTCCAGATGTTCAAGCCGGTTTTAGAAAAGGCAGAGGAACCAGAGATCAAATTACCAACATCTGCTGGATCATGGAAAAAGGAAGAGAGTTCCAGAAAAACATCTATTTCTGCTTTATTGACTATGCCAAAACCTTTGACTGTGTGGATCACAATAAACTGTGGAAAATTCTGAAAGAGATGGGAATACCAGACCACCTGACCTGACTCTTGAGAAACCTATATTCAGGTCAGGAAGCAACAGTTAGAAGTGGACATGGAACAACAGACTGGTTCCAAATAGTAAAAGGAGTACGTCAAGGTTGTATATTGTCACCCTGCTTATTGAACTTATATGCAGAGTACATCATGAGAAATGCTGGGCTGGAAGAAGCACAAGCTGGAATCAAGATTGCCAGGAGAAATATCAATAACCTCAGATATGCAGATGACACCACCCTTATGGCAGAAAGTGAAGAGGAATTAAAAAGCCTCTTGATGCAAGTGAAAGAGGAGAGTGAAAAAGTTGGCTTCAAGTTCAACATTCAGAAAATGAAGGTCATGGCATCTGGAGCCATCATTCATGGGAAATAGATGGGGAAAGAGTGGAAACAGTGTCAGACTTTATTTTTTTGGGCTCCAAAATCACTGCAGATGGTGATCGCAGCCGTGAAATTAAAAGATACTTACTCCTTGGAAGGAAATTTATGACCAACCTAGATAGCATATTCAAAAGCAGAGACATTACTTTGCCAACAAAGGTCCATCTAGTCAAGGCTATGGTTTTTCCTGTGGTCATGTATGGATGTGAGAGTTGGCCTGTGAAGAAGGCTGAGTGCTGAAGAATTGATGCTTTTGAACCGTGGTGTTGGAGAAGACTCTTGAGAGTCCCTTGTACTGCAAAGAGATCCAACCAGTCCATTCTAAAGGAGATCAGCCCTGGGATTTCTTTGGAAGGAATGATGCTAAAGATTGGCCACCTTATGCGAAGAGTTGATTCATTGGAAAAGACTCTGAGGCTGGGAGGGATTGGGGGCAGGAGGAGAAGGGGACGACAGAGGATGAGCTGGTTGGATGGCATCACTGACTCGATGGAGGTGAGTTTGAATGAACTCCGGGGGGTTGGTGATGGACAGGGAGGCCTGGAGTGCTGCAATTCATGAGGTCACCAAGAGTCGGACACGACTGAGCGACTGAAGTGAACTGAATCTTGCCTTATCTTATCACAATATCTGTAATTGATGTTTTACCATTATTTTTAAACAGATGTCACACTTTTCTACTTAAAATATTAAGCTAATTTCTATCTTATTATTTTTAAAATTCAAAGTTCAAAAGTTTTTTGGTTTATCTCTGGAGAATTATTGACCCTTTGAAAAGTCAAAACTAGTTGATACATATTCCCCAAAATCATTATAGAAAAATCCCAGTGCTATGTTTATGGAAAAATTAAATAACTGCTTGCATCTATTGAGTGAAAGATGGTAATCAAGTATAAAGTTTTACTGAATTGTCTTGGTTACAATATATCATAAAGTATCCATTTAGGTACTAAACAGTAAGAATAATTTCACTAGGGAACTTATTTCAAATATAAAAGAAGATTGATTACTTCATTTTTCATTGCCTCTTTGAGATGGTTGAGCTTTAGTATAGAGACCTCTGAATTTGAAGTTGCTAGGCCTCAGTATAACCCTGATATCACTGGTAATCTCAGGAAAGAGGTAAACTCTTTAAGCGTCAGTTGTCTCATCTATACTTGAACATAAACAAGAGAAAGTCATTGATAATCATGTAGGTTAAAAAAGAGTGTTTGACATGACTTCACTTCTGGCCCTTCGGAAGAATCCAGAAAAAAATTAGAAGTCTACAATTAATTTCTTGCAGTGAAATACAAATCTAACCACAGGTTAAAACACTGGGAAAGTATCTTTGGGTTTTTGGACTCAATTAGGCAGTTTGTTCCCTTGGATCCTTGAGTTTCCCTGATGGCTCAGACAGTAAAGAATCTGCCTGCAATACAGGAGACCCAGGTTTGATCCCTGGGTTGGGAAGATCCCCTGGAGAAGGGACTGGTTACCCACTCCAGTATTCTTGCCTGGAAATTCCAAGGACTGAGAAGCCTGGAGGACTACAGTCCATGGGGTTTCAAAGAGTCAGACACGACTGAGCAACTAACATTAATACCACGGAGCCCAGCTGAGAGTGATGAGGGTTTTGAAATCCAGCTAACATAGCATTTTCTAGGTCATGTCCCCTGATTGGAACTGCTTCTGTCTTGAGGAGTTCATACCTTTTACAAATTACTAGAAAGGCATCATAAAGGCAAGCAGTGGCCCTGTGTGTCACAAGCTAATTACCTAATCACGGACTCAATATTTCTGTGTAAAAGGTTTCTTCAGCTTATAATAATTTCATACCTGAAATAATTAGTTTTGAAGCAACGGAACATATGCTTACCAAAAGTAAAGTCAGAATCTGATTGCTTTTATACCACTACTTTAAAATAAGATAACTAGAATAAACACTGCTACTTTTTAATGTAATTTAAAAATACAGGTTAATATTAGAAATAATTTTAAGAACAGGAAATAATACTGTAAAACCCACTGCTCTGAATGTTATTCAGTTAATTAATCCATCTTTGTATTCAAATCTATGATTGCTATTGTACTCAGATATTTATGAACTACCCTTTATTCCCCTGCTTGAACCTATTCTGTAACAATTAAGTACTACCTATGTTTAATGGTTGGAGAAGGCAATGGCACCCCACTCCAGTACTCTTGCCTGGAAAATCCCATGGACGGAGGAGCCTGGTGGGCTGCCATCTATGGAGTCACACAGAGTAGGACACGTCTGAAGTGACTTAGCAGGACATTTAATGGTGGACTTTGATATTTAGTAATATAATGGTCTTTTTTTTTTCTGTTTTTGAAACTGTTTTGTCATTATGCTTCAACTCCGTATGTGGTTTACTTCTTCACACTTCTTTGTTCTGAGTGAAAAGAAATGATCATGATTTTTATCTGACTCTGAAACAGCTACATTCTGAGCTATGACTTTCAAAAATACCATTAACCAAAAAGAGAAAACAAAAGGAAAGTAAATAAAAATCAAAGAAATGGAATATCAACTACGTTCACAACTCTACCCAATGAAATTTCTACGGAGTATGAGGTGGTTGTCATAACTCTTGTTTTTTCACAATTCATCTCTGTTTATACTCCTCTCTCATTCTTTAATTACATCTATATTTATGTGTAATGGAATTACAGTCAATTTCTAAGTCTAGCATAGCTACCACATTGTTTAATAATTTCATTTGCTACTCAGATGAAGGAAGTTTAATTAGATCAGTTGTGCATACACAAAACAAACAAACATAACTGGCTCTGTTGGAATTATTGAATATTTTGACCTGCAAATCTGTAATTCTAAATAATTTTTAAATTAAAATTGGTTCAAGCAATTCTGTCAAGTATTGCCTTTACAAAATAAGTTTACAACTTCCTCCCATATGTATGAAATGGCTATTATTATATCTTCCTCACCTCTGCAGAAACATTACTTTGCCAACAAAGGTCCATCTAATCAAAGCTATGGTTTTTCAAGTAGTCATGTATGGATATGAGAGTTGGGCCACAAAGAAAGTTGAGAACTGAAGAATTGATGCTTTTGAACTGTGGTGTTGGAAAAGACTCTTGAGAGTCCCTTGGACTGCTGGGAGATCCAACCAGTCAATCCTAAAGGAAAACAGTCCTGAATATTCATTGGAAGGACTGCTGCTGATGCTAAAACTCCAATACTTTGTCCACCTGATGTGACAAACTGAATCATTGGAAGAGACCCTAATGCTGGGAAAAATTGAAGGCAGGAGGAGAAGGGGTCAACAGAGGATGAGATGGTTGGATGGCAACAACGACTCAATGGACATGAGTTTGAGTAAACTCTGGGAGTTGGTGATGGACAGGGAAGCCTGGCGTGCTGCAGTCCATGGGGTCACAAAGAGCTGGACATGACTGAGTGACTTTTACTTTCTTTCTTTTAAAAGGAGCTTTTGTATGTATTGGTAAATTGTAATCTTTGGAATGTTTGAGCAGGCATTTGGTATTTCTTTTGGGAGTTACTGAATCAATAGTTACTTAATCAGAAGCTGTTATCTGTTGGGCCCTTTCTTTTGTGTTTAGGACATTACAGTTCCAGAAAAAGATCAGTAACTGCTTATTGAATGAATCACATATTCATTACTTCATTTCTGTGTTGAAAATCAGGTATGGTACATAGTAATCATTAGATAGTGGCTTGAAAATGAATGAACACATTAAAGAACACTATTTGATTCTTGAAGGGTCAAGAGAGAAAAATGATATTTACAGTGCTACTTTCTAGCAACAGCCACACTTGTCGATTTCTAGTGTGGCTGAATAAATGGAACTCATAATCATGAGGCAAAAAGTAAACACAAAATTGCTATAAAATATTTAGATCACTGTTTTCATCAGTGACGTAGAATGACTAAATTTAATTGCTCTTGGAATATTAGCTTTTTAAAAAATTATATTTTATTTTTAATTGTAGGATAATTACTTTACAATGATGCTTTGGCCATGCATCAACATGAATCAGTCATAGGTATATATATATATCCCCTCCCTCTGATAACCCCCTAGCTCCCCCTCCCCCCCCACCCCTCCAGATTGTCACAGAGGGCTTTGAGTTTCCTTTGTCATACAGCAACCCCATACTTGCTATCTATTTTACATATAGTAATGTGTATGTTTCAATGTGGGATGATTTGGAATATTACCTTTAAAAAATTTGAATATCAAGTAGCTCCAGTGTAATATTCAAAATAAATTGCAAATACCAAAACAAAACAAAAAGTGAGCATTTGTAACTAAGAGTAGTAACATTCTTGGGTTATTTTATAAAAGGAAACATTTGTCTTCATTATTACTATGTCATATTAACGATAGCACCTAAAGTATGAATAGCCATGAATTTTGAACTGGTCAATACAAAAAATAAAACAGGGCAGCCCTCCTGTCATTCAACACTCTGGTACCACTTTATTGCAATATATATTAGTTCAAATTTATGTATGACGCTTCTGATAAGTTTATTGATGTGGAATAAAATACATTGTGAAATATTCTATTGTATTAGGTATTTACAAGTTTATAAATAATTGTTCCATATTCAGTACACCTTAGTAGCAGTTTGACAATAGAAATTGTGACATTCTATTTCTTTAAGTAAATGATTATAGTTACAACTACATTAATTAAGACAATTCCATCCTTGACCAAACTTACACTTGCTAAAGTTAATAGATGTTTTACTTTTATTTTTATATTGTATAATTAGGATAATATAATATTTTCATAAATATATTTGACAGATTTTATTAGATAACATTCATAAAGTGATATTCATATAAAGTACTGACTAATAACTTCATCAGAAACATCATCATTATTATAATATTTGCTTTATTTTTCATTCTAACCACTCATCCTTCCTTGCAGAATTTGGCCCTGAAGCGATGAGTAGCATTTCTGGATTCAGTTCAGTCACTTGGTCATGTCTGACTCTGAAGCCCCATGGATTGCAGCACACCAGGATTCCTTGTCCGTCACTAAATCCTGGAGCTTGCTCAAACTCATGTCCATCGACTTGGTGATGCCATCCAACCATCTCATCCTCTATCATCCATTTCTTCTCCTGCCTTCAATCTTTCCCAGCATCAGGGTCTTTTCCAATGACTCAGTTCTTCACATCAGGTGGCCAAAGAATTAGAGCTTCAGCTTTAGTATCAGTCCTTCCAATGAATATTCAAGACTGATTTCCTTAGGATTGACTGGTTTGATCTCCTTGCAGTCCAAGGAACTCTCAAGAGTTTTCTCGAAAACCACAGTTCAAAAGCATCAACTCTTGAGTTCTCAGCTTTCTTGATGGCCCAAATCTCACATCCATATATGACTACCATGGTAGAAAAACCATAGCTTTGACTAGATGGACCTTTGTCAGTAAAGTAACATCTCTACTTTTAAAAATGCTGTTCAGGTTGGCCATAGCATTTCTTCTGGATGAGTATAGTACAATTCCTGTACCCTGGGTACTTTTTGTTTGTTTTATTAAATGGTATATAATTGTTAAGACAATATTTACTTAGAATATAAATACAGCTAATTTAAAAACTTAGGAATTATTTGACTGAGTCATTATGCCCTCAGTTCAGTTCAGTTTAGTTCAATCTCTCAGTCATGTCCGACTCTTTGCAACCCCATGAATCCCAGCATGCCAGGCCTCCCTGTCCATCACCATCTCCTGGAATTCACTCAGGCTCATGTCCATCGAGTCGGTGATGCCATCTAGCCAGCTCATCTCTATCGTCCCCTTTTCCTCCTGCCCCCAATCCCTCCCAGTATCAGAGTCTTTTCCAATTTGTCAACTCTTCGCATGAGGTGGCCAAAGCACTGGAGTTTCAGCTTTAGCATCATTCCTTCCAAAGAACACCCACAGCTGATCTCCTTTAGAATGGACTGGTTGCATCTCCTTGCAGTCCAAGGGACTCTCAAGAGTCTTCTCCAACACCACAGTTCAAAAACATCAATTCAACTGCAAATATTGGAAATAAATGGTTTTTCAAGAAGATTGTCCAAATCAAATTCCAATGAAGAAGTTACTCTCTCCCAAAAGTATTTTTGTGGTATGCTTAGAGCAGACAGCTGCATTATTTCAGAAAGTCAGATTAAACTGTCTTTTGTGAAGCTGATAACCTTCCCCATGAAATAGCCATCCAAGCCAGGGAGGTTACTGGATTCACATGTTAAAGAGCACCCTGAAATATTGTCTCTCTAGCCCTTTACACCTCTTTAGGGAGTTCACCTCCAAAGAAGGCAAGTCTTTTTACCTCTATATAAAACATTTTGGAGGAGATTCAATATTCATAGAAATATCTTCAGATATTTTTATAGTTGCTTTCATTTTTCCATATTATACTTTCCACAGTCCCTCCAACCTGTCTCTTATCCAGAGTGTTTTCTGGTTATGCTTCTGTTTGCATAATTTACCTTGACACACAAATTGATGACTTTTCCTAATTTACACTTCCCTCTATGGCATGTTTTGTTTTTAAGTATTAACTACAGAGGTGCTGCTACTTCTCTATTAAGCATATCTTAGGATTATCTACTATACTTCAAGCAGCTGTTAGTATAATTTATCCTGTGGATGAAATCTGGACACTAAACCATAATTTGATCAAGGCATTATCCCTTGTTAGGTACACTGACAGACTGTTCCCCATCAAGTCATGTCATTCATCATCTCTTCACGAATATAGGTTGAAAAGAAAGTAGAATAAAATCTATATTTAAAAATGTGAAAGTTAAATAATATAAAATTTAAAAAAAATTTTTTAAATGTGAAAAAGTGAGATCTAATAGAATGAAACTTTTGTTGAAGCTCATACAAAAACTGAAGCCAATAATAATAGATATTGGCTCAACAGCTGTGGTGCAGACACAACATTACTTCAATAGAAAGAATAACTTCATCCTCTATAGTTCCCCTTTCTTTCTGAAATACATAAATTATTTTTCTTTTTTTATGCAATTCAAAGATTCAGTCAATTTTACCTATACTATTTTTTTTCTCCATATTTGAAAGAAGACGATGATTTTCTGGGGCTCTGATAAAGGCCTTAGTTAAAGGCTGGGCATCCTCATTGGCTAAATTTGGCTGAGGTGACATTTATCTTATCACTAGAATGTGGTTATATTTTGTAGGATTTGAAAGTCACAAGCTAAAATAATTCAAAGCAAAAATTCTTTTGTAGCATTCAATCTCACAAAGACTTTAGGCTTCTCCTGTTCCAGTTGCCTGGCAATGCATACTTCATACTAGGTTCACATTCCAGGAAACAGGCCTGGGCTACTTTTCTAATTAAAAATATTAACGTAGTATAGTGTACTGAACCAAAAGATCTGAACTTTTAGCTGTATATATCAGCCCAGATTAGATGAGAGTATGCTCCTATTATCATGGTTTTGAAATTCAAGTAAGAATTTTTTGAAGGGTACAGTGTTATTATTCTGTCAGTTCCCCTTGCCTAGACTCTAGATCAGTTCTCGGTCTTGTCCAATTTCAGCTCTCCCCATGTTCTCTCATTCCATTACAGTCAACTCGTATGAATATGTTTCAGGTATCTAATCCATCATGTCTCTATATAATGAATGGGGTGTCAAATAAATAACAATTATTTTTGAAGGCCATTTATCAATATCATAATATAGGAGATACTAGACAGAATATAAGTAGCTGTGTAAGTTCTTCAACTTGGTTTATATTTATGATTTCTAAATATTCTTTTGACCATCTTAACTTAAAAGTTTTAAAAATAAAGGTATCAATAAGTGATACTTTCAAATTTAATATTAGCAAATAATTACATTTCTCCTCTTGCTAAAATCAATTTCAAAGCACATTAATTTCATTTTTAGTTGTTCTAATGTTTTCTACCCAATGGATAGGGCCAGAGGGTAGGGATATTCTACTAACCAGCTCTTGGGCATAGCTCACAGTTGAATGTGTTGCTTAAGGTTATTTAGGAGCAGAGAAAAACCTGGACACAACTGTAAAGTAATTAAGCCTTCTTTCTGAATCTAGTCAACTTTTTTTTCCAATGTTCATCTCCCTACTTCTGGCTCATTATTCCCTTCTTCCAGGCACATGATGCCACAAGACAACTCTGTCCATGACACTCTGAGGGGTTAGTCAGTGACTAGGAACCACACCTTCCTATACTCTTTTCCAGTGAATAAATAATTGCCTTAAGACAAACTTTCAGACATATTTTTCTAAGGGGTCAACCTGTTATAATATTCTGCTTTCAATAATAAGGGGTTCATCTAATTGCTGTGTGTTCAGTCAAGGAAATCATCACCTACACATGGATGTTTAATGTCACATGAAGAATGATCTGTGAATAATTCCCAGAAATCGCATAATTTTGGTTTTATCGAATTCTACTTATACTTTTGAGTGGTTCTATTAAAGTTTTTGAAATCAATAAATTCCATGATTCTATTAATTACCATTCTGCTGCTGCTGCTAAGTCGCTTCAGTCATGTCTGACTCTGTGTGACCCCAGAGACGGCAGCCCACCAGGCTCCCCCGTCCCTGGGATTCTTCAGGCAAGAACACTGGAGTGGGTTGCCATTTCCTTCTCCAATGCATGAACGTGAAAAGTGAAAGTGAAGTTGCTCAGTTGTGTCCAACTCTTAGCGACCCCATGGACTGCAGCCTTCCAGGCTCCTCCATCCATGGGATTTTCCAGGCAAGAGTACATGGGGTGCCATTGCCTTCTCCAGTTACCATTCTAGTTCATAGGAAATCAAGTCTATAGCATACTAATTTATGTAATAATCAACGATTTTTCTACCAAATATGCTTTTCTAACTATTTTAATATGATGAAAATATTTGCATGAAAACAGAGCATATATCAGGCCACTACCTAGATTAAACAGGCTACCTTTATTTTACTCCCAGTGAAAGAACTTTCTTTATCAGTGGGGCTGTAGTGAAAAAAACAAAATAGAGTGATGAGGCAAAGGATAAGAGGCCATTCTCAGGCATTTAGAAAATCAAAGTGAGACAGTCAGGAGAGGAGTGCTTGATTTACTTCCAAAGACATTCAAACTTGCTCCAAACATTTAAAAACACAAATAGCAGAAAAATGCACATTCAGTTGCTGAATTCTGTGTTGTCCAAATCTAATTAAATATTTAAGGATGTAATTTCGGGCAACTGTGAATAGACTGAGACTTTTGTATTAAGCATATCAACATTAACACAAGAAGAATTTGAGATTCACAATTAGAGAGCATGATTAGACACTCAGCACAGGGATTATGACTCATAAATGGACAGGACAATAACTAAGTACAAGGGTCACTTCAAATCCACTTTTGTGGAGAGCCTACTGTCTGGTGATGGAAGACTCATAGATATCATCAGCTACATAGTATTATAGTTATAGTTATAATATATAATATTATATGTTATATATATATATATATATGTTATATAGAGAGTTCCAACACCATGGTACTTATTAAAAATAACCCTATTAATTAGCATCTATAGAA
The DNA here is from genome assembly GCF_003369695.1 of Bos indicus x Bos taurus. Taxonomy (NCBI): domain Eukaryota; kingdom Metazoa; phylum Chordata; class Mammalia; order Artiodactyla; family Bovidae; genus Bos; species Bos indicus x Bos taurus. The sequence continues at coordinate 45,445,610 of NC_040101.1, forward strand.
TCCTTAATATGTGAGACATTGTGGTAATTTAATTGCACTTTTTAATTATTCTCAAACTTCCCTCTAGCTACATACATTAAAATCACAATGGTTTACTAAAAATTCATTTTCTTATATGTATCCCAGGTATCCTGCATGAGAATATATGGGCTAGTACCAATTCTGCATTTTAACATGTATATCAGGTGATTTTTCAGCAGACTAAAGTTTAAGAAACTGTGACACATTCCTTCATTCAATTATTATATCAATAGAATGAAATAGGTAATATTATCCTATTTTATAAGTAAGGAAACCTATAAAGAACAAACTAGTAGAAAAAGAGATCAGATTTGTGGTTACCAGAGGCTGGTTTCAGAGGGAGAATTGGATGAATGCAATCAAAAGGTACAAATGTTACCTAACACAAGTTTGTGTGCTTGACACAGTAAGGCCAAACGAATCCAGGCATCAGAGTTTGGAACAGAGAAAGGTTTATTGCAAGGCAAAGCAAGGAGAACAGGTGGTTGATGCTAAAAAATCTGAAACTCTCCAGTGAGTTTTCAGAGAAAAGGCAAAATGTGGGGTGAGGGCTGCAGCATATATTCTGATTGATTATTGGTGAGGTAACAGGGAAAAGCTCCAGAAATCTGGTGGTCTTCATGAAGTTAACTATCCTCCATGTGGGTGGGAGCCTTAGTTCCTGCAGAACTCAAGATACTGTTATGTACAACATATTTCTTGAGGAGAAACCAGGACTGTACCTCAAGCCAGCACTATCTTTTCTTGAGTATGCTCCTCCCTTGTTTCTCCATTCCCTGATGAGCAACTGTTTGAATTTGCACTGCGAAATGCAGGGAAAGTGAAGAAGGCCAAAAGAAGCCTATTTCCTACAATCAAGTAATTGGTGATGCAGAAAGGCTTTTGTGCCCAAGAGGACCCCTCAGGGTCCTGGCTCAGTTTCACAAGCTTTCAATTATAAGATAAATAGGTACAAGAGATATAAAGTGCAACATGATGAATATAGTTAACACTCAGTTCAGTCACTCAGTCGTGTCCAACTCTTTCTCACCCCAAGGACTGCAGTAAGCCAGGCCTCCCTGTTCATCACCAAATCCTGGAGCTTACTCAAACTCATGTCCATCCAGTTGGTGATCCCTCCAACCATCTCATTCTCTGTTCTCCCCTTCTCCTCCTGCCTTCAATCTTTCCCAGAATCAGGATCTTTTCCAGTGAGTCAGTTCTTCACATTAGGTGGCCAAAGTATTGGAGCTTCAGCTTCAGCATCAGTGCGACCAGTGAATATTCAGGACTGATTTCCTTTAGGATAGACTGGTTGGATCCCCTTGCAATCCAAGGGACTCTCAAGAGTATTCTCCAACACCACACTTCAAAAGCATCAATTCTTCAGCATTCAGCTTTTTTTATAGTCCAACTCTCATATCCATACATGACTACTGGAAAAACCATAGCTTTGACTAGATGGACCTTGGTCGGCAAAGTAATGTCTCTGCTTTTCAATATGCTGTCTAGGTTTGTCATAGATTTTCTTCCAAGGAACAAGTGTCTTTTAATTTCATGGCTGCAGTCACCAGCTGCAGTGATTTTGGAGCCCAAGAAAATAAAGGCTGTCACTGTCTCCATTGTTTCCCCATCTATTGGCCATGAAGTGATGGGACTCGATGCCATGATCATTTTTTTAATGTTGAGTTTTAAGCCAGCTTTTTCATTCTTCTCTTCCACTTTTTCAGGAGCCCCTTTGGTTCCTCTTTGGCTTTTGCCATAAGGGTGGTGTCATCTGTATATCTAAGGTTATTGATATGTCTCTCTGCAATTTTGATTTCAGCTTGTGCTTCATCCAGCCTGGCATTTCACATAATTAGCACTAGTATATGTTATATACAGTGTCTGTTGGCTTAGCTGATAAAGAATCCACCTGCAGTGCAGAAGACAGTCTGCAATACAGGACACTGGGACCAATTCCTGGGTGGGGAAAACCCCCTGGAGAAGGAAATGGCAATCTACTCCAGTATTCTTACCTGGGAAATCCCATGGACAGAGGAACCTGGCAGGCTACAGTTCATGGGATCGCAAAAGTATCAGACACACCTTAACAACTAAACCACTATCACCATATGTTATGTATGAAAGTTGTTAAGAGTAGATCATGAGATTTTTTAATCACAAGAAAAATGTACATTTTTCATTTTTCTTTAGTGTTGTATTTACATGAGATGATGGATATTCACTAAACTTACTGTGGTAATAACATAATATATATATTAAAACTATTATGCCATACACCTTAAACTTTTATTGTACTGTATGTCATTTATAGCTTAATGAAACTGGAAGGAAAAAAATATAACTTGAAACTCAAGTGATAAATGCAAATATATTCAGTTATTTGAATACAAAATTAAAGCATCATAAATTAAAAGGGCCATATCTACAAAAAAATATGAGAAACATAAAAGTTGAGAATTATGTTTCGCTCAATGGTCCTTCTGAGAACTTCCAAACCTGGAAGACAGCCTTTCAGATAGCTCTGAGGGTCTGTTCTGAAGACCCAAGAGCCACTATGGATAGGAGTTTTTGCACTAAAGACAAGGTAGCCATTGAAAGATTACTGTTAAAAGAAAATCAGCTATTTCAAGTTAATGAATTTAACACTTTTCTAAGTTTGGGACAGTGTCAGAGTCTGAGTTCATTGAAGTCATCCTTTTTATATGAACTTTAGATATCTAAAGCCAGTATTCTGTTCTTTCCCATCCTGAGTCCCTTCAAGGTATACCTTTGGAAGTGGTTGCTGTGGCTGAGGGATTGATTGAGGGCATCTTGTTCCTTTCTGTCAGGATTTCCCTCAAAGCTCATGGTAGGAGTAGCTATAGTGGCTTTATGGCTTCCACATCCTTTCTTTACTACTGATAGGGCAGGCAACACTTTTTATTCATAGCTAATACATAAGTTTATGTATGTAAGTATCTTGCTTTTTTATTTGTTGACTTCCCATGTATCTTTTGTTCTGTACTGTGAATTAAACCCTAATGACTATGAAGCAATAATATGTGATATATTACAAAAAAGAATATTGAATTGAAGATATATAATAGATATTGCACTTTTCCCCTGGATTAGGACACACATTTATTCTTATGCTTACTGAGGAAGAGCAGGAGCTAATATTCACATGTGAATAATTCATTTACATTTACTAGCATGGAAATTAATCAGTTTGGGAAGGAAGGCCTGTCACAGGAATGGAAAGACAGGGTTAAGTCATAGAACTGGAGCTCAAACACAGGAGACAAAGCAAAGTTGAAAGCAATAGATACTTCTTTGAGTTAATGTGACAGAGTATCCAGGATCTGGATACTAGAGTGGCAGTTAGAGTGGCAATTGAATTTCTTGGTTGGAAAATAAAAATACCCTGTTGTTTCTGATCTGTACTAATTAACACCAGGCAAGTGGCCATGTTAGAGATGTGGTTTTTCAGGCAATTTAAATGATGAAATGACAGGTGAGACACCAGCTCTAAACAGAGAAGGATTAACTAAAGTCTATAAAAATATAGGTTTGATGAGACAATCTGCCAGGAGGTGTGGAACAAAGGGACTTGTCAACAATAGTCCTTCTGTGACCAGGCAATAAATGCTTTTAGGCACAGCACTGGAACTGTTCATGGATACAGAGTAATTACAGAAGACTGCAGTTATCAGGGTCTGGTGACTGCTCGAGTCAGCAAAACTTGAATGGAAATAGTAAATAAAGTAATATTTGATTAAGTTTACTTAGAGGCTTGCACTCATTTTACTGTTTTATTTGCAGTTGTAGGATGCTTCTGAATCACTTAGTGTCTGGAAGGTGAACAGCTTCTGCTAACACGCAGCATCATCTTTTGCTGACAAGAGATAGAATTAAGAACAAAAGAATTCCTAAAACAAACCAAATATTTTTGGTTTAGACAACAGTGTAAATTTAGATTAAACAGACCTGGCAAAGAATGAAAATGATGTTTTATCTTTGGTGAGCCTCTAATAGGAAGGATTTGTTCAACTGGATACAGGCAGTAGTAGAGGGATTCTCTTCAATTACTAAACATGCCCAAGTTTAGTAATTGGGAAATTGAAGCAGTTCAAGATTTGGAAACTTGAATTGATCATTTTTTTCCTTTTTGGAATAATTGATTATTTTAGAATGGAGATATGAAATATAGAAGAGATGATGCTTAATATGTTTTATTAAATGAATTTATCAAAAATGTGGTTTTTAACTTTGGTAATTAATTTTAATGTTTAAAGGATTATACTCACTCCATTTGTCCAAGTGGATTGCAGTGATAGAAAACAAGCAGAAAAATGAAGAAGGTAGAAACAAACAAATTAATCACCAAATGTGAGAATTGGCAACTGGTATCTTGTACTTTGAGTCCAAAGAGCAGATACAGGGTCTTATTTAAAGAAAACGACCCATCTGAAGCAATCAAAAATCCAGGCTCACTTTTTGAAAGTGAGATAGATCCACTAACAGAAGGTTAATGTTTTGACAAAGTCTCCTACTTAAGGCAGCATTAGAAAGCTGACATAGATTAGCAGCCTAAATTTGGAATAACATTATTGTTAACTGAAATACTCGATCTGACGTAGTCCCAGTATTGCACTGTAATAGGCTCACTAGGCCAGTAACTCAAGGATCCTTGAGGACAGTGCCTGCATGCATGCTAATTCGCTTCAGTAGCATCCATGGGATTCTCCATGCAAGAATAATGGAGTGGGTTGCCATGCCCTCCTCCAGGCGACCTTCCTGACCTTCCACTAGCGACACCTGGAAGTTGCAACATAAGTACTAGATAAAGAAGGCTAGGGCTTCCCAAGTGGTGCTAGTGATAAAGAACCAACCTGCCAGTGTAGGAGACACAAGAAACAAGAGCTCTGTTCCTGAGTTGGGAAGTTACCTTGGAGGAGGGCATGGCAACACATTCTACTATTCTTCCCTGGAGAATCCCATGGACAGAGGAGTCTGGCGGGCTATAGTTCATGGGGTTGCAAAGAGCTGGACACAACTGAAGTGGCTTAGCACACACAGGGAAGACTAGTTACAGAAATCAAGAGGTAAAAGATCTAAAATTCATAAGGAGATGAAGAATAGTAAACTCATATAAAAAATATTCTGGATATTTATTCACTCAGAACAACATGAAAATAATAGTGAAATTAGAAAATGAATTTAAAATCAATATGCATAGTCTCTGAAGTAAATTTAAAAAGCCATGAAAAAAATAATAATACAATCTAAACAAAGATTAAAAGATAAGAAGGAAATAGTATTGAGATGAATATGAAAAACAATTGCAAATCTCAAAATGAAGAGTATAATAATTTCAATAAAAAATAATAATTGGCTAATTACCAGTCAATAAAAAACATAATAAATGCACCCAGACTCATAATGAATTGAAACTGCAGGACATCATTGTGAATATTATCACAGTGAAGAAGATATTAAAACAATTCGAATGACTTTAGATTTCTCATCATCAGGATTATTAGGTTCCAGGAAACACCGACCAATCGAAAGGGCTAAAGTGTAATAGAAGTTTATAACCCGGGAGGATAGCAGACTAGAATAAAAGCAAAATTAAAAGCATTTTGATATATACTTAAAAAATCAAACAAAATACACACAGAACTTCTTTGGAAAAAGTATTAAATGATTAACTTTATTAAGTAGAATTGAACCCCAAAGACACAGTGGAATGAATGCATCTATAGTAATGCTGATAAAATTGGCTATTAGAAAAAATGTGACTGTAAATTTTTTAATAGTAATGAAGTATGTGGGGAAGGCCTGGGAAATGAATGCTAAATAACTAAGTAAATAAATTGACAACTTCTTTTCTTATTGAGAGGAAGATAAGCTGTTTTACAATTTAGACTTTAAAATTAAGTATACATAAGGAGAACTAGGAGAAGGCAATGGCAACCCACTCCAGTAATCTTGCCTGGAAAATCCCATGGATGGAGGAGCCTGGTAGGCTGCAGTCTGTGGCGTCGCTAAGATTCGGATACGACTCAACGTCTTCACTTTCACTTTTCACTTTCATGCTTTGGAGAAGGAAATGGCAACCCACTCCAGTGTTCTTGCCTGGAGAACCCCAGGGATAGGGGAGCCTCGTAGGCTGCAGTCTATGGCGTCGCACAGAGTCGGACACGACTGAAGCAACTTAGCAAGGATAACTAACAAAAATAGAATTACAATGACTTGCTTCAAATGTCCCCCAGAATTTTAAAAAAGGGTGAAGAGCATAGATGAAACAAACTTATCAGTGAAATGGAAAACAAGAAAATTAATAAAGGAAAGAAAGTGGAGCAAAGATAAAAGGAGTAAAGAGAAACTCAAGAAAATCCCTGACAATTCAGTGGTTAAGACTTGGGGCTTTCACTGCCATGGATCCATAATATCAAAGTTTATAATTGTCCAGCTGAAGGAGATTTTAAAAAAGGTGAATACTTCACTGTTTGGTAGTAGTTTTTATTATAGAACGTTTGCTTTTTCTTCCCTAAGACGTCAGTAAAGTTTCTTGGCTTCACAAGTGATTTGGCATGAAATCACAGAAAGGGTGCAACTTTATATGGGTGCCAGAGTAAAATAGTAAAAAAAAAAAGAAAAAAAAACAGTATATGTTGAACCAAGACTGTATTACAGTGTATTTAAAGCAATAAGGGGATTGATATCCACTAGGTAGGACTTTACAAAAGTCTGGATATCTCTGAATTGCCTTAGGCTATGGTAATAACAGTTGTGGAAGAAGTTTTGAAAATTCACATCCGACTCTTTGCAACACCATGAATCGCAGCATACCAGGCCTCCCTGTCCACCTTGGACTCCCGGAATTCACCCAAACTTAACCAGCCATCTCATCCTCTGCTGTCCACTTCTCCTCCTGCCCCCAATCCTTTCCAGCATCAGAGTCGTTTCCAGTAAGTCAACTCTTTGCATGAGGTGGCCAAAATACTGGAGTTTCAGCTTTAGCATCAGTCCTTCCAATGAACACCCAGGACTGATCTTTAGAATGGACCAGTTGGATCTCCTTGCAGTACAAGGGACTCTCAAGAGTCTTCTCCAACACCACAGTTCAAAAGCATCAATTTTTTGTTGCTCAGCCTTCTTCACAGTCCAACTCTCACATCCATACATGACCACTGGAAAAAATATAGCCTTGACTAGATGGACCTTTGTTGGCAAAGTAATGTCTCTGCTTTTCAATATGCTGTCTAGGTTGGTCATAACTTTCCTTCCAAGGAGTCAGCGTTGTTTAATTTCATAGCTGTAATCACCATTTGCAGCGATTCTGGAGCCCAAAAAAATAAAGTCTGACACTGTTTCCCCATCTATTTCCCATGAAGTGATGGGACCAGATGCCATGACCTTAGTTTTCTGAATGTTGAGCTTTAAGCCAACTTTTTCACTCTCCTCTTTCACCTTCATCAAGAGGCTTTTTAGTTCCTCTTCACTTTCTGCCATAAGGGTGGTGTCATCTGCATATCTGAGGTTATTGATATTTCTCCTGGCAATCTTGATTCCAGCTTGTGCTTCTTCCAGCCCAGCATTTCTCATGATGTACTCTGCATATAAGTTCAATAAGCAGGATGACAATATGCAGCCTTGACATACTCCTTTTCCTATTTGGAACCAGTCTGTTGTTCCATGTCCACTTCTAACTGTTCCTTCCTGACCTGCATATAGGTTTCTCAAGAGGCAGGTCAGGTGGTCTGGTATTCCCATCTCTTTCAGAATTTTCCACAGTTTATTGTGATCCACACACTCAAAGGCTTTGGCATAGTCAATAAAGCAGAAATAGATGTTTTTCTGGAACTCTCTTGCTTTTTCCATGAGCCAGTGGATGTTGGCAATTTGATCTCTGGTTCCACTGCCTTTTCTAAAACCAGCTTGAACATCTGGAAGTTCATGGTTCACATATTGCTGAAGCCTGGCTTGGAGAATTTTGAGCATTACTTTACTAGCATGTGAAATGAGTGCCATTGTGTGGTAGTTTGAGCATTCTTTGGCATTGCCTTTCTTTGGGATTGGAATGAAAACTGCCCTTTTCCAGTCCTGTGGCCACTGCTGAGTTTTCCAAATTTGCTGGCATATTGAGTGCAGCACTTTCACAGCATCATCTTTCAGGATTTGAAATAGCTCAATGGGAATTCCATCACCTCCACTAGCTTTGTTCGTAGTGATGCTTTCTAAGGCCCCCTTGACTTCACATTCCAGGATGTCTGGCCTAGGTGAGTGATCACACCATCGTGATTATCTGAGTCTTGAGATCATTTTGTTTTGTACAGTTTTTCTGTGTATTCTTGCCACCTCTTCTTAATATCTTCTGCTCTGTTGGGTCCATACCATTTCTGTCCTTTATCGAGCCCATCTTTGCATGAAATGTTCCCTTGGTATCTCTAATTTTCTTGAAGAGATCTCTAGTCTTTCCTATTCTGTTGTTTTCCTCTATTTCTTTGCATTGATCACTGAGGAAGGTTTCTTATCTCTCCTTGCTATTCTTTGGAACTCTGCAATCAGATGCTTATATCTTTCCTTTTCTCCTTTGTTTTCAATTCTCTTCTTTTCAAAGCTATTTCTAAGGCCTCCTCAGACAGCCATTTTGCTTTTTTGCATCTCCTTTCCATGGGGATAATCTTGATCCCTGTCTCCTGTACAATGTCATGAACCTCTGTCCATAGTTCATCAGCCACTCTGTCTATCAAATCTAGGCCCTTAAATCTATTCCTCACTTCCACTGTATGATCATAAAGGATTTGATTTAGGTCATACCTGAATGGTCAAGTGGTTTTCCCTATTTTCTTCAATTTAAGTCTGAATTTGGCAATAAGGAGTTCATGATCTTAGCCACAGTCAGCTCCCAGTCTTGTTTTTTGCTGACTGTATAGAGCTTCTCCATCTTTGACTGCAAAGAATATAATCAATCTGATTTCGGTGTTGACCATCTGGTAATGTCCATGTGTAGAGTCTTCTCTTGTGTTGTTGGAAGAGGGTGCTTGCTATGACCAGTGAGTTCTCTTGGCAAAACTCTATTAGCCTTTGCTCTGCTTCATTCCGTACTCCAGGGCCAAATTTTCCTGTTACTCCAGGTGTTTCTTGACTTCCTACTTTTGCATTCCAGTCCCCTATAATGAAAAGGACGTCTTTTTTAGGTGTTCATTCCAAAAGTTCTTGTAGGTCTTCATAGAACAGTTCAAATTCAGCTTCTCTAGTGTTACTGGTTGGGGCATAGGCTTGGATTTCATGAAATTGAATGGTTTGCCTTGAAATGAACAGAGATTATTCTGTCGTTTTTGAGATTGCATCCATGTACTGCATTTTGGACTCTTGTTGACCATGATGGCTACTCCATTTCTTCTAAGAAATTCCTGCCCACAGTAGTAGATATAATGGTAATCTGAGTTAAATTCACCCATTCCAGTCCATTTTAGTTCACTGATTCCTAAAATGTCAACATTCACTCTTGCCATCTCTTTGACCACTTCCCATTGGCCTTGATTCATGGCCCTAACATTCCAGATCCTATGCAATATTGCTGTTTATAGCATCGGACCTTGCTTCTGTCACCAGTCACATCCACAACTGGGTATTGTTTTTGCTTTGGCTCCATCCCTTCATTTTTTCTGTAATTATTTCTCCACTGACTTCCAGTAGCATATTGGGCACCTACTGACCTGGGGAGTTCCTCTTTCAGTATCCTATCATTTTGCCTTTTCATACTGTTCATGGGGTTCTCAGGGTAAGAATATTGAAGTGGTTTGGTTTTGCCAGACATTAAATTTCCCTGGTAGTTAAGTTTTTGAAATAAAATAATGAGAGAAAATTTTGGTTGTGTATTTGATTAATTTTACTGTAACATAGTGAGCTGGCCCATGACACTGTAGTTCTGTTCCAATCATCTGGCCTTGGGGAAGATGAGGACAATAGCAAATGGAGCCAAAAGCATATTTTGTTTTCATTTGCTGGGTGAACTGACCTTAGATTCTTCTTGGCAGTCATCCTGAGCTTACCATCTGTGCAAAGGAAATATTATATCGTGTGAATCAGGAGTTCACAGTTTAATATTGCTTTATCAGCTTATTTTATATATAATGGTGTCTTAATTGTTATCAATAAACTGAAAGCTTATGACTACCATTCTTCCTTAGATATGTTTTTCTGACTTATTGAAAATGTATTTATTTCCCAATCTGACTCTTCTATGAACTAATGCCTATATTACTATATGACATAGAAAATTATCAGAATGAGTTTTTAAGAAATAAGTTGCATATTCATCATTTCCAATAAATTTTTGACAGTTTCACCTGAAAATGATCCCAGATCTGTTACCCAATCAGATCTGGCTGCTTGCCACTCAAATATCAATACCAAAGAAGCAGTCGTTGGTAGAAAGGAAAGTTTCTTTGAATCATAATGCCAGCAATCTGGGGAGACAGTGGGTTCAAGTACTCCCAGAAGTCACCTCTGAAGATTCTGCTCTGTCATGAAAGCTTTTAAAGGGAAAAAGGGAAGAAATCTCAGCAAATCATTGAGATAGGAGGTCAGAGTCATCGCCATCCATCACTGTGTGCAGGCGTGTTGCAGGCTAGTCAACTTCTTGTGATTTTCCTTTTGATGGTATGTTGTTCATACTAGTTATTTGTGAGATTACCAAAGGGGAAGATAGAGAATAGATCTGGTCATCTGTTAATTACTTATTGTTTATTTCTACTTCTTCAATTTATGGAATGAACTGATAAGATATGCAAGGTGTTGTGTGATAAAAATATGTGAAAGATGTGCTAGGGTTGGAGAGAAGTAGAGCACGGGGATGCTTGGTTTTGGTTAGTGACAAAACAAAAGGGGAATCTTGCAGAGAGCTCTTCCTTGCAAAGTGCTCTTTCCTGCCCAAAGCTTCTTATAATTCCCACCTGTAATAACTCAGAACATTATTCCATTTCTATGAGATCATGGACAAAGGTCCGTCTTCTGTAACTTCTTCATGCTGACATAGGGTGTCCTATTCTTAGAGTGGAAGATGTCCCCATGGGTCTGGAGCATTTCTTGGCTGACAGTTGTAGTTGCTTATTTACATATGTGGACAGAACAAACTATAGTTATTTGGATGGCCACAAAGATATAGATTATTATGAGCAACAGTGTTAATCTTATTCTCTTACCAGTTCTTGGAACTGTGCTAGCCATAGACTCAATATTGCTCAAGATGGAGCAGTTTATGTCGTAACTACAGTTGGGTCATCATGCAGTCAGTTTCGATCTCCCCTCTGGTGGCAGTTACAGATTTTATAAAACAACTCAGAGAATGTGAACCAGGCCAAGGAATTTTCTAAATAAAAAAAAGAAAGAAAGAAAGAGAAGCTGCTGGCAATGTTATTTTGGATTAAGTTTGTTTGGAAAGCACATTAATCAATCTTTGAAGTACCATTTATCATGATTAAGGGAAACCACATGAATTATAGTTTTTCTCTTAATTTCAATGTATATAAAAAGTAAAGGCACATTTATTTAGTTATGTCTACTTATTTTTCACAATAGTCATGTGATTTTCAAAGGAGACTCCCATAAGTGTTAAGTAGCTTTAATCCCCATACACTTCTTTAACTACTTTTGTTGGAGAAAAATTTAAATTGATCAGTGTCTATCAAGTTTTTTTGACTGACTAGGAATGTACTCTTTGCATGGATGAATAAGACATTAAAGACTCACAATTCTGAGTACATTGGATTATTTTGTCCTTTCTGTTCTTTCATGATTTGGTTTTTAAATGTGACTAATTTAATATGTGTGTCATGGGTTTTCCATTCAAAAGCATCTACAATTTCAGACAAACCCCGTCTGGAAATACTCTTAAACAATTGTTTAATTCCTATCTTTGCCTGTGACAAAAAGAATAAGTTAGTTTTACTAATTGACTTATTTCACTGATTTCGGATTTTGACACTAGAAAAGGCAGAATCATGGCAAAGTTAAAATACAGTTTTTGTGAGAGCTAAATTAGAAAATACTTTTCAAACTTTGGTAATATATTTAAAAGTCTGTTTCAATCCTGAATTAAGAAATGACCAGGTGACATTGCTTTCTCCAATTGAACAAAATATCTATTTGCTTTGATTTAAAAAAATCCACAAGATGTTTCAGTTCTAAAATTTTACTAAGTTGAAATAGATATAGTCAACAAAAAAAGGTTTAAGGATGAATAGGTAGAAGTCTCTTTTTCAAAATGAAGATGAAATAATGAGGCACAAAATAAGACAAATCATTAAAGAACATTGAAAACAATTGAAAAGATAAGACATAAAAATAAATTAGTAAGAAAAAGCAGCAAGTATTCAATATTTACTAAATGAATGGTTTAAAAAAAATCTAGCCATGGAATCCATACATTTTAAATATGGGCCTTTACTCTGCTTTAATTTATATAATTGCATGTTTTTGTTAATTCATTGATTCTGAAAGTTATATTGAAATTCAAAGCTTTATTGTATTGCCTTTAAAAGGACATTGAGTTAAACTCTAAGGAGGCCTTATAAATAGCTGTGACTAGAAGACAAGCAACAGGACAAGGAGAAAAGGAAAGATATACCCATTTGAATGCAGAGATCCAAAGAGTAGCGAGAAGAGATAAGAAAGACTTCCTCAGGGTTCAATGCAAAGAAATAGAGGAAAACAATAGAATGAAAAAGTCTAGAGATCTCTTCAAGAAAACTAAAGATATCAAGGGAATATTTCATGAAAAGATGGGCACAATAAAGGACAGAAATGGTATGGAACAAACAGAAACAGAAGATATTAAGAAGAGGTGGCAAGAATACACAGAAGAACTATACAGAAATTATCTTCATGACCCAGATAATCACAATGGTGTGATCACTCACCTAGAGCCAGACATCCTGGAATGGGAAGTCAAGTGGGCCTTAGGAAGCATCACTATGAACAAAGCTAGTGGAAGTGATGGATTTCCAGTTGAGCTGTTTCAGATCCTGAAAGATGATGCTGTGAAAGTGCTGCATTCAATATGCCAGCACATTTGGAAAACTCAGCAGTGGCCACAGGACTGGAAAAGGTCAGTTTTCATTTCAATCCCAAAGAAAGACAATGTCAAAGAATGCTCGAACTACTGCACAATTGCACTCACCTCACATGCTAGGAAATTAATGCTCAAAGTTGTCCAAGCCAGGCTTCAAAAATACACGAAACATGAACTTTCATATACTCAAGCTGGATTTAGGAAAGGCAGAGGAACCAGAGATCAAATTGCCAACATCCGTTGGATCATCGAAACAAGAGAGTTCCAGAAAAATATATACTTCTACTTTATTGACTATGCCAAAGCCTTTGATTGTGTGGACCACAACAAACTGGAAAATTCTTAAAGAGATGGGAATACCAGATCACCTGACCTGCCTCTTGATAAATCTATATGCAGGTCAGGAAGCAACAGTTAGAGCTGGACATGAAACAACAGACTGTTTCCAAATCCGGAAACACTGGACTGGATGAAGCACAACCTGGAATTGAGATTGTGGGAGAAATATCAATAACATCAGATATGCAGTTTACACCACACTTATGGCAAAAAGTGAAGAAGAAGTAAAAAGCCTCTTGATGAAAGTGAAAGAGGAGAGGGAAAGTTGGCTTAAAGCTCAAAATTCAGAAAACTAAGATCATGGTATCTGGTCCCATCACTTCATGGCAAGTAGATGGGGAAACAATGGAAACAGTGACAGACTTTATTTTATTTTGCTCCAAAATCACTACAGATGGTGACTGCTGCTATGAAATTAAAAGACGCTTGCTTCTTGGAAGAAAAGTTATGACCAACCTAGATAGCATATTCAAAAGCAGAGACATCATTTTGCCAACAAAGGTCTGTCTAGTCAAAGCTATGGTTTTTCTAGTAGTCATGTATGGACGTGAGAACTGGAGTATAAAGAAAGCTAAGTGCTGAAGAATTGATGCTTTTGAATTTTGGTGCTGGAGAAGACTCTTGAGAGTCCCTTGGACTGCAAGGAGATTCAACAAGTCCATCCGAAAGGAAACCAGTCCTGAATATTCATTGGAAGCACTGATGCTGAAGCTAAAGCTCCAATATTTTAGCCACCTGATGCGAAGAGTTAACTCATTGGAAAAGACCCTGATACTTGGAAAGATTGAAGGCAGGAGAGAAGGAGACAACAGAGGATGAGATGGTTGTATGGCATCACCTACTCAATGGACATGAGTTTGAGGAAACTCTAGGAGTTGGCAATGGACAGGGAGGCCTGGCGTGCTGCAGTCCATGGGGTTGCAGAGAGTCAGACACGACTGAGCAACTGAAATGAATGAACTGAGAGTTAGATTCACCTGGATTCAAATTCTAATTCTATTGCTTAGAGCTGTATCTTACAGGGAAAGAAGTTTAATCTCAGTTTTCTCATCTGTAGGAAGGGATAATAATAGCTAACAGCTTAGAGTTAATTAGATAAATCAAAGAGTACACTGTGTGATCCATACTAGCAATTCAATAAGTAATCATTCATAATGTGCCAGGCTCTGTGCTAGACCAACATGATCCCAGGATGAAAAACCCCTTGTGAAATACAGAATTTGCATAGGTTATATATACTTAATCTCATTAGTGAAAACAACCTGACTTTCCCCTATGTTGCTTCTTAACTTTTGTGAATAAGGAAATTTTGCTGTTATTACCTTGGAGTATCACACACCATTGAGTGAAGCAATTTTCCACAGTCTGTGCTTGCAAGTTCTTTTGGTGAGTTAATAATTTCTTGAAGTCCCTGTCCCTACAGAGTGAAGTGTTGTATGTGTGTGTGTGTGCATATCACGTTCAGTTCATTTCAGTTCAGTCACTCAGTCGTGTCCGACTCTTTGCAACCCCATGAATTGCAGCATGCCAGGCCTCCCTGTCCATCACCAATTCCTGGAGTTCACTCAAACTCACATCCATCGAGTCGGTGATGCCATCCAGCCATCTCATCCTCTGTCGTCCCCTTTTCCTCTTGCCCCCAATCCCTCCCAGCATCAGAGGCTTTGGTAGCCTATCCCAAATTTGGTCAAAGTGTCTTTAGTCACTTTTGAGGGACAATATAGCAGACGGACTGAAACTTGCTTGTCTATAAAAGTAATGAACTTACTTAAACACGAGCCCATCTTGGGAAATTTGGCATTTGTGATTTATATAGCTAACTGTAGGAGATCAGAGGAGAACCAAACCTCTGTGAATCTCATGAGCTTCTGTGAATGTTGACCTAGGGCTTAGAAGGAGAGAGAATTTAGAGAATGTAGACTGCCATAAAAAGGAATGCAAATACTTTATGGAGTGGATATAAATCTGTCTTTAATTAACAATGGTCAATAAATGTTAGATGGTGTTTTAAGTACTAGAGAGACTGCAGTGCTAAGAAAAATAACAACAAAAACAGAAAAAGTCTTACACCTTATGAGAAAGTTTTCACTTTCGTAGATAGAGGAGCTAAATTACTAATCACAGGTAACTGGTACTTTATGAGTGACAGCAGGGAAAGTGTATCTTGCTTGGAACTTGGGATCACATGGTAAGAGCTTTTAACCTCACTGTCAGGAGTCATAGGATTTTCAAAGGAAGCAAGTGTGCATAAGGACTGGGACAGCATGTGAGTAAACTACATCTTTAGTAGGGCCAAGTGTTTCTCTACATACACTGGAACCACCTATAACTTCTGTTCCTTTTTCTAGCATCTTTGACTCATTAAGAGAACATTTTTTTTTCTTTTATAGCTTGCAATAGTTCTCTTTAATGATTTTCTCAATTATGAGAGGTATGATATTGCCATAGTTAACAATGCCGTCCATATGAAATAGCAGAAAAAATATGCATTGGTCTCTGACCTTTGTAATTTCCTCAGTGATAGGAATGTCTAACGTAGAGTTCCTAAATCTCTTAGAATTTCCTGGATGATAGGAACATCTATTTTTTTTTTTCCCCTAATGAAAAGACTCTTACAGGCTCTTGGATGGGGGATGGTCACTAGAAAGATCAAATCTTGTTTAGAAGCTTGGAACTTTTAGCCCTTTATCCATTCCACAGAGGGGAGACAGGGGCTTGAGATGGAGTTAATGAATAATCATGCCTATATGATGAAACCTTATAAAAATCCTGTGTTACAGAATTGCTTGAAAGATGGAAAAATCACACATTTGGTCTGAAAAGTGAAGCATAGTTCTATGAGGGTAGAGGAGAAACAAGGAGATTTTCCCATATATCCCTCGACCTCACCCTCTCACCCCATAGGGACAGTCTTCCTACAAGCTCTACACCAACTAAGGCTCTTGAACTAGTTGGGCTAGCTGAGCATAAGAAACTACTGTATAATCATTGTGTAGTTTTTAGTGAAAGTGAAAGCGTCAGTCACTCTGTCATGTCTGACTCTTTGCCACCATATTGACTGGGGCCTGCCAGAGACCTCTGTTCATGGAATTCTCCAGGTAAGAATACTGGAGTGGGTTGTCATTTCTTTCTTCAGGGAATCTTCCTAACCCAGGGGTCTAGATCTTTATCTGGACCTTTTATTAGAGTTCTATTTTTAAGGATCATTTCATTCTCTTTTATAGCTTTCTTTAATGTTAACAACAGAATATTTGATTTACCACTGCACTGTGCATATGTCTGTGTTCTGAAACATGGATGAGCTGCAGAGCATTATTTATAAATGTTCTCTTGTGCATTAATGTACAGGCATTAGGAAGGGAACTCCATAGACGCTACTGTGCAAAGAGAAATAGCTTTCAAATGAACAAAAGCAATATATTCTTAAAATCCTCTACTCCAAAATGATTGAACAAATTAGTTTTTTGAATATTGAATAAAACATCTTAACTCAGACCACAACATCAAACTTAAAACAAATAAATTAATGTAAAAATTCAAAAAGTTAGTGGACTAAATGCAAAGTTTCAGCCAAATGGCCAAACACATAGCTTTTTTTTTTTTTTACTTAAATGCTTTTCATAATTTAGGAAGCTGCTACATTCAAGTACACATGTTCTAGTAATATCAGAGGTGTTTTATGGCTTATGGGAGTATTCCCTGTCACTACTTAAATTTCTACTTCAGATCAGATGAGATCAGATCAGTCGCTCAGTCGTGTCTGACTCTTTGCGAGCCCATGAATCGCAGCACGCCAGGCCTCCCTGTCCATCACCAACTCCCAGAGTTCACTCAGACTCACATCCATCAAGTCAGTGATGCCATCCAGCCATCTCATTCTCTGTCGTCCCCTTCTCCTCCTGCCCCCAATCCCTCCCAGCATCAGAGTCTCTTCCAATGAGTCAACTCTTCACATGAGGTGGCCAAAGTACTGGAGTTTCAGCTTTAGCATCATTCCTTCCAAAGAACACCCAGGGCTGATCTCCTTCAGAATGGACTGGTTGGATCTCCTTGCAGTCCAAGGGACTCTCAAGAGTCTTCTCCAACACCACAGTTCAAAAGCATCAATTCTTCGGCGCTCAGCCTTCTTCACAGTCCAACTCTCACATCATACATGACCACAGGAAAAACCATAGCCTTGACTAGACGAACCTTTGTTGGCAAAGTAATGTCTCTGCTTTTCAATATACTATCTAGGTTGGTCATAACTTTCCTTCCAAGGAGTAAGTGTCTTTTAATTTCATGGCTGCAGTCACCATCTGCAGTGATTTTGGAGCCCCCCAAAATAAAGTCTGACACTGTTTTCACTGTTTCCCCATCTATTTCCCATGAAGTGATGGGACCAGATGCCATGATCTTCGTTTTCTGAATGTTGAGCTTTAAGCCAACTTTTTCACTCTCCACTTTCACTCTCATCAAGAGGCTTTTTAGTTCCTCTTCACTTTCTGCCATAAGGGTGGTGTCATCTGCATATCTAAAGTTACTGATATTTCTCCCAGCAATATCTGCATATCTGAGGTTATTGATATTTCTCCCGGCAATCTTGATTCCAGCTTGTGTTTCTTCCAGTCCAGCGTTTCTCATGATGTACTCTGCATATAAGTTAAATAAACAGGGTGACAATATACAGCCTTGACGAACTCCTTTTCCTATTTGGAACCAGTCTGTTGTTCCATGTCCAGTTCTAACTGTTGCTTCCTGACCTGCATACAAATTTCTCAAGAGGCAGATCAGGTCGTCTGGTACTCCCATCTCTTGAAGAATTTTCTGTGTGATTCACACTGTCAAAGGCTTTGGCATAGTCAATAAAGCAGAAACAGATGTTTTTCTGGAACTCTCTTGCTTTTTCCATGATCCAGCAGATGTTGGCAATTTGATCTCTGGTTCCTCTGCCTTTTCTAAAATCAGCTTGAACATCAGGAATTTCACGGTTCACATATTGCTGAAGCCTGGCTTGGAGAATTTTGAGCATTACTTTACCAGCGTGTGAGATAAGTGCAATTGTGAAGTAGTTTGAGCATTCTTTGGAATTGCCTTTCTTTGGAATTGGAATGAAAACTGACTTTTCCAGTCCTGTGGCCACTGCTGAGTTTTCCAAATTTGCTGGCATATTGAGTGCAGCACTTTCACAGCATCATCTTTCAGGATTTGGAATAGTTCAACTGGAATTCCATCACCTCCAGTAGCCTAGTTTGTAGTGATGCTTTCTCTTTCAGGTTATATACTGAGTAGTCAAGAAAGGTCTATCTAGTCAAAGCTATGGTTTTTCCAGTAGTCATGTATGGATGTGAGAATTGGACTATAAAGAAAGTTGAGGCCTGAAGAATTAATGCTTTTGAAGTGTGATGTTGGAGAATACTCTTGAGAGGCCTTTGGACAGCAAGAAGGTCCAACCAGTCCATCCTAAAGGAAAATAAGTCTTGAATATTCATTGGAAGGACTGATGCTGACACTGAAACTCCAATAATTTGGTCACCTGATGTAAAGACCTGATTCATTGGGAAAGACCCTGATGCTGGAAAGATTCAAGGTGGGAGGAGAAGGGGATGACAGAGGATGAGATGGTTGGATGGCATCACTGGCTCAATGGACTTGAGTTTGAGTAAATTCTGGAAGTTGGTGATGGACAGGGAGGCTTGGCATGCTGCAGTCCATGGGTTGCAAAGAGTCAGACATGACTGAGCGACTGAACTGAGCTGAGCCTCTTGTTTAATGTAATGGATCTGTTTCTCACCCTCTAAAGTCACAACAATCACTAAATTCTGTCATTTCTCCTTCCTAAATCATTCACTGGATTATCTTTTTTTTTTTTTTTCCAGTTTCACTCCTATACTCTAGTCTGTGTTATAAGTATTTTTCATCCAGATGATGAAAATCACCCCCTGATTAATAGTTGTCAGTGCCAAGCAGAATTGTGACCTAATTTGCCAAATTCATCTTTCATGTGTTTCAGCAACTCTTATGTTCCAAGTAAGCAATACCTGTGAAGTGTTTTACTGGAAAGTACATTTTTGCCACCATTTTGTGGTTTAAATAAGACTGATTTCATTACAGAATATGAAAGGATGAGAGGGATGGTATTGGGAGGGATGAGGGAGGGGGGGTCAGGATGGGGAACACGTGTAAACCTGTGGCAGATTCATGTTGATGTATGGCAAAACCAATACAATATTGTAAAGTAATTAACCTCCAATTAAAATAAATAAATTTAAAAAAAGAAAATAAGGTAATAAAAATAATACCAAACAGATGTACTGTGCTTAGTTGCTCAGTTGTGTCCAACTCTTTGTGACACCATGGGTTGTCGCCTGTCAGGCTCCTTCGTCCACGGGGATTCTCCAGGCAAGAATACTGGAGTGGGTTGCCATGCCCTCATCCAGGTGATCTTCCCACCCAAGGATTTTTGAACCCTGGTCTCCCTCATTGCAGGCAGATTCTTTGCCATCTGAGCCACCAGAGAAGCCCGATACTGGAGTGGGTAGCCTATCCCTTCTCAAGGGATCTTCCTGACCCAGGAATCAAACCTGGGTCTCCTGCGTTGCAGATGGGTTCCTTACCATTAAGCTACCAGGGAAGACTTACTTAACACATACTGAATCCTTAAGGTTTACATATATCAATTCATTTAATACATACCACAACCCTCTCAGATAAGCACTATTGCTAACCCTCATTCACATAAAAGAAAATTATAGTCCATGGTCACACCATTAAGTGATGGAACTCTTTTTCATTCTGTTCTCCAGTGAAACCTTCTAACATAATAATTAACAGAATGAATTTAGAGCCATGCAGACCCAAGTTTAAGTCCTGCTCCACCATTTGGCACAGATATTGGTACTGATTCAAATATTGAGCAAATGTTCAAGGAATAAACAAGCAAGTATAAAATAAAGCAAAATCAAAAAGGAATGTATCATTATCACACTTATAAGAAAAACGTATTTTTTTTCAATGCTGGAAACATCCCAGGATAAGGGAAGTGTATTGATAGATCAAGGGTAGACACATAGGGATACATGGTGCATGAATAAACAAATCTCTTGATAAACATTTGTCTGTGACTTGCATCCCTTCAATGTAAATACATTATATGCCACCTGGGTGCTTTTAAAAAGTGATTCCACAAAGGCATGAAGTCATTGCAGGTAACATACAACCATGATCATTTAATCCCTACCATGGAAAATCAGCAAGTGATTTTACCTCTTTAAGTAGGAAGCTGGATGCAAATTGATATTTCTTCTTCTATTTTTCCCTCTCTCCTCATCCCTAATCACCTTTGTGCATGTGTGTGCTCTCAGTCTCTCAGTCATGTCCTACTCTTTGCAACCCCATGGACTGTAGCCCACCAGGCTCCTCTGTCCATGGAATTTCCCAGGCAAAAATACTGGATCATGTTGCCATTTCCTACTCCAGTTGCCATTTCCTACTTCCTGGCCCAGGGATCAAAACCACGTCTCCTATGTCTCCTGCATTGGCAGGCAGATTCTTTACCGTTCTTGTTGTTCAGTCCCTGGTTGTATCCAACTCTTTGCGAGCCCATGGACTGTATCACTCCAGGCTCCTCAGTCTTTCACTATCTCCTGGAGTTTGCTAAAATTTATGTCCATTGAGTCACTGATGCTATTTAACCATTTCATCCTCTACCACCCTCTTCTCCTTTTGCCTTCCATCTTTCCCAGCATAAAGGTCTTTTCCAATGAGTCGGCTCTCTGCATCAGGTGGCAGAAGTACTGGAGCTTCAGCATCAGTCCTTCCAATGAATATTCAGGGTATCCTTCTCCAGGGGATCTTCCCAACCCAGGGATCAAACCCAGGTCATCTGCATTGCAGGCAGACTCTTTACCAACTGAGCCACCAGGGAAGCATTCTGGGTCCTTTTAAAAGGATATGTCCTAAGTCCTTGATAATAAACCTAAACAGAGATGACAGCACCCCATTGAATCATGTGTGATACTGCAGGAATCATTTACTTTTACGTAAAAGTCAAGGAGAAAAAAAAAAATTAAAAAAATCAGTCCAGTGGCAGCACAGAGCATAACAAATCTGGTGATTAACCTGGTAAGCCAAGGTAGTTCAGTTCAGTTCAGTTCAGTCACTCAGTCATGTCCTCCTGTTTGTGACACCATGGACTGCAGCACGCCAGGCTTCCCTGTCCATCACCAACTCCCAGAGTTTACTCATACTCATCTCCATTTTGAGTTGGTGATGCCATCCAACCATCTCATCCTCTGTTGACCCCTTCTCCTCCTGCCTTCAATCTTTCCCAGCATAAGGGTCTTTGCCAATGAGACAGTTCTTTGCATCAGCATTGGAGTTTTAGCATCAGCATCAGTCCTTCCAATGAATATTCAGGACTGGTTTCCTTTAGGATTGACTGGTTTGATCTCCTTGCAGTCCAAGGAACTCTCAGGAGTCTTCTCCAGTACAACAATTCAATAGCATCAATGATTTGGTGCTCAGCTTTCTTTATGGTCCAACACTCACACTCAAACATGACTACTGGAAAAACCATAGCTTTTACTATATGAAACTTTGTTGGCACAGTGATGTCTCTGCTTTTTAATAAGTTGTCTAGGAGCAACTTTCATTTCACTTTTGCACATTTCCATCAAATACTCTTTTAGCATATTCATTATATTTATTTTTAAGTGTTTCTCAAATTTGTTTCTTACTACTACAAAGTATAGGTTGAACTAGATTTACATATTTTAATTAGATAATTTGAAATATCCAGAATGGCAATGTTGCTTGAAACCCCAAGGGGATTAAGTGTGAGTGAATATCTGAGTTGTCTATCATGTTTGTGTTTGTTTCTGTGAGAGTACTAGAGCTGTCAGATCTCCCAAGAGTCATAGGATGACAATATTCACCTCTATGTAATCACTGTCTTCTCATAGTTTAAGGAAGAATTGACAACTAGTAGTGAAGTGAAGTCGCTCAGTCTTGTCTGACTCTTTGCGACCCCATGGACTGCAGCCTACCAGGCTCCTTGGTCCATGGGATTTTCCAGGCATGAATACTGGAGTGGGTTGCCATTTCCTTCTCCAGGGGCTCTTCCCGACCCAGGGATCGAACCCAGGTCTCCCACATTGTAGGCAGACACCTTACCATCTGAGCTACCAGAGAAGCTCAACTAGTATTTCTTAATTTGATGAATAATACCTGTTTAAAGAACTTGTACATATAAATGTTAAATGATATTTTTTATTCTTATTAACTTTTTCTTTCTATTTAAGCTATCAGTAACTAAATTTATGGACACCTTTCATTGTAGAATGGATAGTTTAAACGTGGTTGAAAATATATCCCAACACATTTGAAGTAAGTCCATAGAAGAAAAAATGCTACAAAATGTATGCCTTAACTTTGATGGATATGAATCATTTCCATTAATTAACCTGCAGAATAAAGTAATAGGTAACATAGTTGTGACATCTGAAGACCAATGATCTTTCCTTATTCATTTATTTCCCACAGAAGAACCTAGGACTATGACTGAAATATGTAAGATTTCACCAAATACTTCCTTAATGAAGAATCACAGATTGTGTGTGTGTGTGTGTGTGTGTGTGTGTGTGTGTGTGTATGTATGTATGCATGCACATGTAATTACCAGGGAAGAATGAGATGCAAATGTGTTAAAAAATTTCTAAGTACATCTAGCTGAAACTATTTCACTGAAGGGAAGAAACTCTAATCATGGCAAGTATTTTTCATGGTCACTTCCGATTCCTTTCTTTTTTTTTCCTTAACTGTGCTCATAAATGTCATTAATAGAGTACATGGGCCAATGGAAATTTTAGGAGGCAGACTAATTTTTGTAATGTTCCTGTGATATTCACAATGCATGACAAGTAACTGCAGGGATAGTAAAGTGTTCACATCATCCAGAGAAATAGCCAGTTGCATCATAGTTTGGGGGGCTTCCCTGGTTTCTCAAATGGCAAAGAATCCATCTGCAGTGCAGGAAACCCAGGTTCAATCCCTGGATTGGGAAGATCCCTGGAGAAGGGAATGGCTACTCACTCCAGTATTTTTTCCTGGAGAATTCCATGCACAGAAGAGATGGGCAGGCTACAGTCCATGGGGTCGCATGAGTTGGACATGACACAGTAGCTAGCACTTCACACACTTCATAGTTGAGTTTCCTCATTTTATGTTCTCCTGCTGATTTATACTTAGAAACTTGCAAATCTCAGACAGTGCTATTATTAATTTCCTGCCAGGATTCATGGTATGATTGCCAGAAGTGTTGGCCCTCCCACTGATGAGCTGTTCAAGTATGACAGGCTCAGTTGAGGTTCCATTCAGAACCATATGTCTCCTGAATGCAGGAGATGAGAGACAACCCTAAGAATTAGTACATATTATCATATGGTTGGGGGAATTATTTTCATTTTATTCATTTGTTTATTTAATTATTTTCCATTCATTCAAATTTGCTCAGCATGAAACTGATCTAGGGATAGAGCCCATATAGTACTAACAGTAACTAAGATAATGTAGTCATTTTTTCCCCCAAAATTTTCCACCTGTTAGTTAGAAGAACCTTATGAAAAAAGTCACAATGACAGCCTGCCTTCCTTCTTCAGCTTAGCATATTGGATAAATGCATTTTCCAGAAGAGTCAGATTTGATTGAGTCTTTCATTCTTAAGGATAATCTACCTGTATTATTCATAAGTAGGGATAATGACTGGCTTGAGAGACACTACCCCTTCATAAAAATGGGTCTTGCTTGTGAGATACATTATAAAAAGCAATTTGGTTTTTATATAAAATATTAATTCTAACAAAATCATATCTCAGTTTCCTAAGTCTTTCAGCTTTTAGTACAAAAACTTGCAAATCTCAGCTCCTTTACTCTATATTCATTTGATTTGTGTGATGTGGTGCAAATTAAGAGATTTCCTTCCAGCACAGGGCAATTTAATGTGGAGGTTGCAGGCTAAGATGTCATTTTCTCCTTTGAGAACATTTTCTAGTGCCTCATATTTTTTATTCTTATGACATGGAAATGCTTTTACATACAACTTCCCAACTTATACTGATTTTGAAGGAATAAGAAATATCTAAAAGTTATTTTTTTTTCTACTTTATAGACAGCATACTCAAAATCTAGATTCTGTTGTTGCTGCTTTTCAGTATTACAGTGATTGTGCATTCTTTAAGGTTATCATAATTCAGATACTTATGTTTTCTTTAGCTTAATATTATAACTTCTCCCACTTAAATAATTAAAGTCATACTTTTAAATTTCCCCCCCTGTTTTATATAGTTCTCAGATCCTCTTGGTAACTATCACACATCTCTTAAACAGAAGAAAACCTGTCCATCATTCACAAAGTCTGTATGGGAGGGGAATTTTATATAGCTGGGCAGGCTATCTCACTGAGTCCAATTTCACAAGCCATTAACACTCTGAAAAAGGAAATTCATTTGAATGTCTGTAGTATTCTAAAAAGAGAGACAAACTATTGGGAAATCTTATTCAGCTGACCTCTTAACAAGGACAGAGGAATGAAAGATGAATTCACATTATTTATAAATAAAGTAGAGGATTTTTTCCACAAGTATTCATGAAGAATTTCAAAAATTTTCTTATTGTCCTTGATGAAATCCCTAGAACAAATTCCAGAAAACAATATGGCTGAACAGAGAGCTTCTAATGAACTCAGAGAAAAACAGGAATATGCACAAAATATGAAATGACATTCAAGTCACTAGAAAGAAATTCACAGAGGTCTAGATTTGTAAAATTACTCAGGAATGCTAATTAACAAATAATTACCCTTGTGAACAATGTCAAGACCAAAAATTAAGTGCATTAAGTGAATAAAAATAGCAACTGTGCAGAAATAAGTAGCTCTGGCTTCTGGTGTCATTATTCAATAGATGTTAAAATCAAATGTAAATTGTCAACTATTCCTCCTTATTCTCCTCCTCCTCTTTTTCTTTCCCTTCTTCCTTCTCTTCTTCCTTTCTCTCGCCTTACTTGTTTTCCCTACTTTCTGTTTCATATTATCTTTTTTTTTAAGTGAAAAAGAATCTTATAGTGAGACAACTAGCATTTAGAATTCTTATGTCAGAAGCAACAAGCATAGGATCCAGTCTGAGAAGTGATCTGTGAGATTAGAGTGAGAAGACTGTCAATATTTATGCATTGATTTAGTGCTAATAATATTGAAGCTCTGCTACTCTTACCATCATGATTGGGATATACAATAACTGCTTATTGAACATTTTGGCATTTAGAGATTAAGTAGGTTTTATGAAATTGTACAACAGCTAAGTATCAAAACTAGAGAATTAGAGAAAATCTCTCTGATCCCAAAGCTCAAAATTAACCACTGAAATATATCACATTACAAGGAGAAGGAAAAAGTTGTTTAGGGAGGGAGGTTGTTACTTGTTTATTTAGAAATCCAGAAATGCTTTACAGTTTAGACTAAATTTAGAGCATCTATATTGAGGAGAGTAGAATTTTAATAAAAAGAAATATTTCAAGAGAAGTTACAGTTTTGAAAATTTGGGACTAAGACAGTTTTTTTGCCCTTAACATGTAAAAGAAAAGGCAAAGTTTGAGGAAGTCTCTGTGATGTACACGAGCCTGGCAGTCTCTCACACATGTCCCACTTTTATTTCCTTTCTTATCCCTTCTGGAAGAATGACTCTTAGCAAGAATTTTCACCAAGTTTTGGACATATACATCATATGATCCATACCTGGGAGACCAAGTTCTCTCCACATGTCAATTATGACTCATGTGGAGAAATCACTGGCAGAACATTTAAGTTCAGTTCAGTTGTATTTGACTCTTTATGACCCCCATGGACTTCAGCATGCCAGGCTGCCCTGACCATCACCAACTCAAAGAGTTTCCTCAAACTCATGTCCATTGAGTTGGTGATGCCATCCAACCATCTCGTCTTCTGTTGCCCGCTTCTCCTCCTTCCTTCAATCTTTCCCAGCAGCAGGGTCTTTTCCAATGAGTCAGTTCTTCACATCAGGTGGCCAAAATATTGGAGCTTCAACTTCAGCATCAGTCCTTCCAAAGAATATTCAGGACTGATTTCCTTTACAATAAACAGGTTTTATCTCCTTGCAGTCCAAGGAACTCCCAAGTGTCTTCTCCAGCACCATAGTTCAAAAGCATCAGTTCTTCGGTGCTCAGCCTTCTTTATGATCCAACTCTCACATCCACACATGACTACTAGAAAAATCATAGCTTTGACTAGATGGACCTTTGTTGGCAAAATTATGTCTTTGCTTTTTAATATGCTGTCTAGGTTGGTCATACCTTTTCTTCCAAGGAGCAAGCGTCTTTTAATTTGATGAATTCAGTCACCATCTGCACTGATTTTGGAGCCCAAGAAAATAAAATCTGTCACTGTTTCCATTGTTTCTTTTCTATTTGCTATGAAGTGATGGGACCTGATGCCGTGATCATCGTTTTTTGAATGTAGAATTTTAAGCAATTTCGTCACTCTCCTCTTTCACTTTCATCAAGAGACTCTTTAGTTCTTCTTCACTTTCTGCCATAAGGGTGGTGTCATCTGCATAGCTGAGGTTATTGATATTTCTCCCAGAAATCTTAATTTCAGTTTGTACTTCATCCAGCCTGGCATTTCACATGATGACTATATAAATTAACTAAGCAGGGTGTCTATATAGAGCCTTGAGGTACTCCTTTCTCAGTTTGGAACCAGTTTGTTGTTCCATGTCCAGTTCTAACTGTTCCTCCTTAACCTTCACAGAGATTTTGCAGGATACAGGTAAGGTGGTCTGGTATTCCCAACTCTTTAGGTAAATTTTCCACAATTCATTGTGATTCAAACAGTAAAATGCTTTGGCATAGTCAATGAAGCAGAAGTGGATTTTTTTTTGGAACTCTCTTGCTTTTTTGATGATCCAACAGATGTTGGCAGTTCGATCCCTACTTCCTCTGCATTTTCTAATTCCATCTTGTACATCTGGAAATTTATGGTTCACATACTATTAAAGCCTGGCTTGGAGAATTTTGAGCATTACTTTGCTACTGTGTGAGAGGAGTGTAATTGTGCTGTAGTTTGAATATAATTTGGCATTGCTTTTCTTTGGGATTGGAATGAAAACTGATCTTTCCAGTCCTGTGGTCACTGCTAAGTTTTTAAAATTTGCTAGCATATTGAGTGCAGCACTTTCACAACATCATCTTCTAGGATTTGAAATAGCTCAGCTAGAATTCCATCACTTCCCCAAGCTTTGTTCATAGTCATTCTTCCTAAGGCCCACTTGACTTCGCATTCCAGGATATCTAGCTCTATCTTGGTGAGTCAACACACCATCATAGTTATCTGGGTCATGAAGATCTTTTTTGTATAGTTCTTCTGTGCATTCTTGCCACCTTTTTAAAAATATCTTCTGGTTTTGTTAGGTTCATACCATTTCTGTCTTTTATTGAGGCCATCTTTGCATGAAATGTTCCCTTGGTATCTCTAATTTTCTTGAAAAGATCTCTAGTCTTTCCTATTTGTTGTTTTTCTCTATTTCTTTGCATCGATCACTTAGGAGGGCTTTCTTATCTCTCCTTGCTATTCTTTGAAACTCTGCATTCAGATGGATATATATTTCCTTTTCTCCTTTGCCTTTTGCTTCTCTTGTTTTCTCAGCTATTTGCAAGCCCACCTCAGACAACCATTTTGCCTTTTTGCATTTATTTTTCTTGGGAATGGTTTTGATCACAGTCTCCTGTACATTGTTATGAACCTCTGTCCATAATTCTTCAGGCACTCTGTCTATCAGATCCAATATCTTGAGTCTATTTGTCATTTCCACATATAATTGAAAAGGATTGATTTAGGTCATACCTTAATGGCCTAGTGGTTTCCCCTACTTTGTTGAATTTAAGTCTGAATTTTGCAATAAGGGTTCATAGTCTGATCCACAGTCAGCCCCAGTCTTGTTTTTGCCAACTGTATAGAGCTTCTCCATTTTTGGCTGCAAAGGATATACCTTTGCAGAGGATATACCTTGCAATCTGATTTTGGTATTGACCATCTGGTAATGTTCATGTGTAGAGTTGTCTCTTGTGTTGCTGGAAGAGGGTGTTTGCTTTGACCAGTGCATTCTTGGCAAAACTCTATTAGCCTTGCCCTGCTTCGTTTTGTATTTCAGGAGATCTGAAACAAGAAGGATGAGATATACTGTTAGTTAATAAGTAGGGATATTCAAATACTTTAATGGCATTGATATATGGAAAGAATGTATCAAAACCAAATATAGAATATATGACTAAAGTAAATATAACTTTCTTTGTTTGTGTCTAGATAGATGAATGTAAAAAAATAATAATAATGTGGCATGGCTTAGCAGGAGCTTGAATGAAAACATAGAAATTTTATATTTTATAAGAATCAATGTGCATCCATACTGCAAGAGCATGAGCTCTTGAGTGAACAAAAAACAGACTTATTCAGAGACCTGAACTATTTCACATGATCTTTCTGAATTCCTACTTCCTTTTTTTAAACAGTAGATATAATTACAGTAATTTTACAAGAAGATATAATCTATTATAAAAGTATAAAGCTCTTGACATGGAGTAACCATTTTAAAAAGTCTGACTTCTGTACCTCTATATCAAAGCAGTAAAACTTGGCAAAGCGAGACTGCATGAAAAAAAAAATAAAAACTTAAATGTTAAGTACAAGGGCAGTTATAATTTTGGTTTATCTTGCAGGCTAAAACAAGCTGGAATAACTTCCTGGGAGGGAGTGGGCTGATTTAGCTCATAAGACTCTCAAAATCATGCCACACAGGAGGCAGGAGGAAAATGAACATGTTAAGAAGATGGAAGCTATGCACATTTAGAGAAATTCAGTCCAAACCTCTTGTGGTATAGGATTTGTAATTTTGTAAAAAAAGAGACCTGATGTTTTCTCCATAAGAAAAAAAAAAAAAAAAGCTGTGTTTTTATTTAAACTGAAAACTCATTTTGAAGGCTTAGGTTCATATCTCAGAAATACTGGTTAGAAAATAGTTGATGATAGATTACACTGACCTGGTAAAATGCTGTGACTAATCATCATAGTGTGCTGGCACCAGGGAGGACTCAGAATGCAAGCACATCACAGAGGACCAAACCACCAGCCTTTGTCAAACTTTAGCTACAACTCTGCCACTGTCTTCTCTCTCGGGGAATACAAGCACATGTTTTTGTTTGTTTGTTTTGTTTTCTGCTTTTATTTATTTTTTATTAACTGGAAACATTTTTTATTGGAATATAGTTAATTTAGAATGCTGTATTAGTTTCTGCTGTACAACAAAGTGAATCAGTTATACATATACACATATCTACTCGTTTTTAGATTCTTTTTCCATATAGGTCATTACAGAATGTTGAGTGGATTTCACTGTACTATGCAGCAGGTCCTCAGTAGTTATCTATTTCAATGCTGGGGGCATTCAGTTGCTAAACAATGTCTGACTCTTTGTTTTTTTTAATTATTGTTTTTTTAATTTTTATTTATTATTATTATTTTATTTTACAATATTGTATTGGTTTTGCCATACATCAACATGAATCCACCATGGGTGTACACTTGTTCCACATCCTGAACCCCCCTCCGACCTCCCTCCCCATACCATCCCTCTGGGTCATCCCAGGGCACCAACCCCAAGCATCCTGTATCCTGCATCAAACCTGTCTATTTGTGACCTCACGGACTGTAGCAGGCCAGGCTCCTCTCTCCTTCACTATATCCCAGAGTTTGCCCAATTCATGTGCTTTGACTTGATGATATTATCTAACTATCTCATCCTCTGCCACCTTATTCTCCTTTTGCCTTCAGTCTTTCCCAGGATCAGGGTCTTTTCCAATGAGTCTGCTCTTCTCATCAGGTGGCCAAAGTATTGGGGCTTCAGCTTCAGTATCTGTCATTCCAATAAATATTCAGGGTTCATTTCCTTTCAGATTGATTGGTTTGATCTCCTTGCAGTCCAAGGGACTCTCAAGGGTCTTCTCCAACACCACAATTAAAAAACATCAGTTCTTCACTGCTCAGCCTTCTCTATGGTCTAACTCTCACATCTGTACATGACTACTGGAAAATTCATATGGACCTTTGTCAGCAAAGTGATATCTCTGATTTTTAATATGCTGACTAGGTTTGTCATCCCTTCCCTTCCAAGGAGCAAGTGTCTTTTAATTTCAAGGCTGCAGTCACCGTCTGCAGAGATTTTGGAGCCCAAGAAAACAAAATCTGTCACTGCTTCCACCTTTTCCCTTTTATTTGCCATGAAGTGATGGGTCCTGATGCCATATTAGTTTTTTTGAATGTTGAGTTTTAAGCCAGTTTTCTTACTCTCTACTTTTCACTATCATTCAAGATGTTCTTTAGTTCCTCTTTACTTTCTGCCATTAGAGTGGTATCATCTGCGTATCCGAGGTTGTTGATATCTCTCCTAGCAATCTTGATTCCAGCCTCTGGTTCATCCAGCCCAGCATTTTGCATGGTATACTCTGCATGTAAGTTAAATAAGCAGGGTGACAATATACAGCTTTGTTTTACTCCTTTCCCAATTTTGAACCAGTCAGTTGTTCCATGTCCAATTCTAGCTGTCGCTTCTTGACATGCATACAGGTTTCTTAAGAGGCAGGTAAGGTGATCTGATACTCCCATCTCTTTAAGAATTTTCACAGTATGTTTTGGTCCACACCATCAAAGGCTTTAGCATAGTCAATTAAGCAGTAGATTCTTTTTCTGAAATTCTTTTGCTTTCTCCATGATCCAACCAATGCTGGCAATTTATGGATTGCATAAATGGATCCTCTGCATCTTCAAAATCTAGCTTGTACATTTGAAAGTTCTTGGTTAATGTACTACTAAAGCCTAGATTGAAGGATTTTGAGCATTACCTTGCTAGTATGTGAAATGAGCACAATTTTGAGGTAGTTTGAACATTCTTTGCCATTGTCCTTCTTTTGGATTGGAATGAAAACGGACATTTTCCAGTCCTGTGGCCACTGCTGAGTTTTCCAAATTTGCTGGAATATTGAGTGCAGCACTTGAACAGCATCATCTTTTAGGATTTGAAGTAACTCAGCTGTTAGCTTTGTTCATAGTAATGCTTTCTAAGGCCCACTTGACTTCAAACTCCAGGATGTCTGAATCCAGGTGAGTGATCACATCACTGTGGTTATCCATGTCATTAAAGACCTGTTCTGTATAGTTCTTCTGTGTATTCTTGCCACCTCTTATTAATGAATATTTGAGTGCATGTGTCTTTTCTAATTACAGTTTTCTCTGGACATATACCCAGGAGTGGGGTTGCTGGATCATAGAGTAGCTCTCTTTAGTTTTTAAAGCATCTCCATACTATTCTCCTCAATGGCTGTACCATCCTTAAATCTCTTTCAAAGACAGGAATATAAGCAGCAGGGGTGATGAAACCTTCACTTAAAGGCTATACTGATCACAAAAAGAATGCCACTGATGTACATACTGTTAGATGAAGAGACACTTGCATATTTTAATTCATCAAGTCTTGCCCTATATATAAGTCACTGTGCAGCATTTTATGTCTGTTCTGAGGCAGGATAGAGTGAGATGACAGAAAAAAAATATAGGACAGAAACAAAAATTCCATGTTAACAGCCTTCTTTTACATGCTGAAAATTTCTCTATCAAAAATAGTTGCATTTCCACATTTGTCAGTTAACTTTATTTTTCAGAATACAATGTAACTGGAAGGGGATCTTCCATGACAAAAAAAAAAAAAAGATTGAAGTATTTTGGTATTATTAGCAAACTGTGTTTTTATTTTAAAAAAGGGCTTTTAATCAAAATATGCATCATAATATGAGAAGTTGACTCCATATGACAGATGATTTGGCCTGTTTCCATTAGGAGAGATGTTAAGAGCAATTAGAGCATAGATTGAACCACTGTGTTCATTTGAAGCAAAGGATGCTCTCAATTACAATAGATGATCGATAGGTTAGCTCTATACTTGTGATACATAAAATTATTAAACTTTATCCTTTCCACATGACTCAATTTACATGCAATTATTTAATGGATATAAAGGTACAGAGCCTCCTAAATACAAACAGTAAGCATCTACTTTAATTTAGATCCTCCTAATGATTTCTCTTTCCTCTTATTTAGATTTCCTCCATCCTATTGAATTAAATATTATAGTTCAGCTTTAGGTCTAGACTTTTCTTCCAGTGCTTCCCTTCCATGGATTGTAATCTTAGCAAACTGAATCTTTATTAATCACAAACCATAATTCACAGCAGGTTATTACAGGATAATATGGAAAGTAATTTCCTCTGGGCCTTTTTTTTTTTTTTTTCCATGATCAATATCTCCAGTGTGATATGAACTACAGGATTTTGATGGGTTTCCTATTGTAAAATATTGTAATCAGTGAAATATTGTTGATGGTTTCTGGGAAATTGTCTATTTCCCATTACATGAAAAGCAATCTATTTACATCCTTCTGTGGAATTTTATTGTGCTATTACTAACAATCAAAACAAATGTTTACATTAACATTAATGGTTTGGAAGATAGTTACTGCAATGTATAGCAATTTTTCTAAGTAAATTGCTTTTTTTCAACTACCTTAAAAAAACCTGTGCCTTGGAGGAAAATTTGTTCCTGCCAAATGAGCTTTAGAATCAGAAAGTGTTTTTCTGCTAGTTTTTTTCAGAGTTAATGATTTTTTTTATCTTTTAATAAATTGTTTCTTTTTATTTTTTTCATATCAAGAAAACTATCTCAGGAAAATTTCTGATACATTTTTTGCTTATGCAAGAGAAATGTATACATGCCCAAGCAGACACATACAGAGGGACTGATAGAGATTTAACATAAAATATTTGTCTTTCTCTAGGATCCAGAATTGAGAGTTCCTTGGACTGTGAGGTGATCCAGCCAGTCAATATTTACTGGGAGGATTGATGCTGACACTGAAACTCCAATATTTGGTTACCTGATGTGAAGAAATGACTCATTTGAAAAGACCCTGATGCTGGTAGAGATTGAAGACGGGAGGAGAAGGGGATGATAGAGGATGAGATGGTTGGATGGCATCACTGACTCAATGGACATGAGTTTGAGTAGGTTCTGTGAATTGGTCCTGAACAGGGAAGCCTGGAGTGCTGCAGTCCATGGGGTCACAAAGAGTCAGACACAACTGAGCGACTGAACTGAACTGAGGATCCAGATATATCTGGACACATCTGATGTGTAGTTGGGATTGCCTATAGCTTTTAGTTAACTGAAATGATTTTCCTGGATAGATAAGTACCTGTGTACTGAGTGTGTTCACCTGGACACTTAGTTACTGCAGGCTGGTAAGAGCACTGTGGTATCCGTGGCCTTGAGAATGCATACCCGAAACTTATGAAGAGTGCAATCATCTGTGCAACCTGAAGGACTTGTTTTTATGGTGCGTTTTCTGGGAGATACTGAATATCTTTTTGTATCTCCACTACATAGTCAAGTAACTGGAAAATTGCACATGTTCAATAAGCATTTGTTATATTAGTAAAGTGTTGAGTTAGAGTTAATTAAATTACTTGAGTATGTGTGGTGACTGCCTTCATACTTTTAATGTTTTAGATGCTGGCTCAGTGTGACTGGAATATGGCACAAGGAAATGAATAGTTGCTGAGTGCAATAGTAAGGAGTAATTTGTAGTCTTCAAATGTTACCCAAGGAAGAACAGTATGAACCACTGTAGAATAAGTATTGACATACTGTCTATTGTTCTAGTCTAGAAGAGCTTGCCTGGAGTCAACAGGGTTGAACTCATATGTTCTAACCCCTCTCTCTCATGAGGTCTCCATGTGTATTAACATCTGTGTATTGTGAAATATTAATACATAGTCTTCTAGAACTTCTATCTATATTTTAAGGTACTCTCTCCTCACTGGAAATTCAAAAGCAGATGGAGTGTAACATAATGTAAAATGTAGCCTAATGTGGCTTGAAATGTGATCTAGAAAGTTCGTTGTTGTGTGGCTTCCAGGGCAATTAAAATAGTATGATGCTCAAGGTCCAAAGCAGAGAATAACAATCAAGGTAGTAGTGAGGTTTTAGGATAGATGCAAGGGTGATCTTAAGGGCAAATAAAATCTACTCAATATTTCTCACAAATATATAATGTAAATGGTAGTATATTTATCTGTGTGTAAGTTAGGCTGTAGGGTAGAAATCAGAGTCATCTAATTGGCTTTTCTTTCTCTGAGACAAGCCTATGTTTTTTTTCTAAATGATTAAAACAGTAATATTGTTCAGTTGGACTTTCCTTGTAGCTCAGTTTTTAAAGAATCGGCCTGCAATGCAGAAGACACAGGTTCAATTCCTGGGTCTAAAAGATCCCCTGGAGAAGGAAATGGCAACCCACTCCAATATTCTTGCCTGGAGAGTCCCATGGACAGAGGAGCCTGACTGGCTACAAACTATAGGGTCTCAAGAGTAGGACACAACTTAGCGACTGAATGACCACCACCAATGTTCAGTTCAAAGAGGTCTTACTATGGAATAGACTCCCTGTTGTGCCATGATGCTGAATGTGTTCAAATAATTGACAGCAATTTCTTCTAACACCTGCCTTTTCCCACTTTAAATGAAGATCCCTTTACAGAAAAGTAAATGATTACTATAGATGGAGAGAAGCTGATTTTATTGCTATAGTTCATTAATTGGGAGGATTCAATTCAAACCGTACTCTGACTTCTTGTAAATAAAAATGATATAAGCAGAAAATCTTTAGCAACAGCCTTGATGTGGTTCCAGCAACAATTTTATTTCAAACAGGTCAAAATGGTGAGAATTTCTTTCCTTCTATATTTTGCTCTTAGAATAAATGTATATTTTTATTGAAAGAGTAGAAATATTTAGATTAGAAGCAAATAATAGAATAGATTTGAAGTACATCAAGTATGAAAAATATCAGTTAATTATAATATTAAGCATGAAAAATAGCAATCACTTATTACAATGGTCAATAAAACTGCCAAAAATAAATATATTAGCAGCAGTAAATAACCATCATTACAAGAGATCAGATACAATTAATCACATTAAGTGCCCTAATACAGGTATATTTGAAAGAAGTCATTAATTGTGGGATTTGTGGATTGAAAAGAGGGATCAGGTAATGGGACAAAGAGTGTATGTGATATCTGAGACTCAGGAAGTGTCCTTCACTAGACAGAAATTATAGGGAAGGCATTTCAGGCTGAATATTTGATGGACTTAAAAGAAAAAACAAATCAGGTATTATCCTGTGTTGGCTGGATTTAAAAGGCTTGAATAGCCCAGTTCCTTTTAACTTGTCAGTACCATGACACACACTGACATTCCCTCAGCAATGCTTATTTGCAGGGCTGCATTAGCACAGCCTGAAATGTTTTGATACAGCAGAAATGAGTCTGCCCAGAGATGTTTACTGAGCCATCACTAGGCTATGGAATGTTTCCTAGTTGTGTTTAAATGCTGCCAGGAAAACCAGTCTTAGGATACAGTCCAGCATTTTGTATAAACCCTATTTTCTCACCCTTGCTTTGTTTGCTTTGGTAAGCATGAAAACATGAACTGCTGTTCAGTTATTTGAATATTTTCTCATTGATAGATTTATGGTTTGTAGAATCTGGAAGCTTTATAGAGGAAAGATATTTTATCTATAATTTTAAGCCACTACTAATTTGAGGTCCTTCTCCTGTGATTTTGGCCTTAGCTTCTCGAGGCTTTTGACTTCCCTGGTGGCTCAAACGGTAAAGCATCTGCCTACAATGCGGAAGCTTCACTTTCAATTTTCACTTTCACACAATGGAGAAGGCAATGGCAACCCATTCCAGTGTTCTTGCCTGGAGAATCCCAGGGACGGCAGAGCCTGGTGGGCTGCCGTCTATGGGGCCGCACAGAGTCGGACACGACTGCAGCGACTTAGCAGCAGCAGCAGCACGATGCGGAAGACCTGGGTTCAATCTCTGGGTTGGAAAGATCTAGAGAAAGAAACGGCAACTCACTCTAGAATTCTTGCCTGGAAAATCCCATGGACGGTGGCCTGCCAGGTTGGACATACATGACTGAGCAACTTCACTTTTCCCCAGGCTTTAATACTTGTGAGTCTGAAAAATGTCACAATAATAGGAATGATCTAAATCCCAGCATCTTCTTCCCACATAGCTTTTCATAGTACTCTACCCACTTCCCCTTGAGATGCAAACTAAAATTACAATGAGATATGAAACACATCTATTAGGATAGCACCATCATCACTTCCAGCAGGGTCTACTGGAAAGTTCCTCATACAGTATAGCAAATAAACATCTTTTAGTTACATGACACTATATTATTTTGTAGTATATTCTTGCTACTGAAAATTATATGACTAACATAATCACTACTATTTCTCCTGGAGTTTGGGGTATAATTTGCATCCTATTAAAAGTACCCTTTTAATGACACAATTCTGAGTGTTGGCAAATATTTACAGCTGTAACCACCATCACAATAAAAAATGGAGAATACTTCCATTACTTCAAAGAGATGCTTAATGCTCCTTTTTAGTCAACCTCTGCCTCTGCCCTCAGTTCTTGACAATTATTGCTCTTTTTTAATATTGCCTTTTTCCTCAGAACATCATATAAATGGAATTACAGAGCATACATTTTCCTATCTTTGTTTTCTTTAATTGAGCATAATACTTTTGAGATATACCCAGTTTGTTGATTATTCAGTTTCATCCATTCATTTATTTGCTTTTTTTTTCTGAGTTATATTCCATTTAGGAATATGCCATATATATTTACCCATCTACAAATTGATGGAAAGTTTTTTTTTTCCAACACAAGTCTTTTTGTAGACATATATTTTCACTATTCCTAAGAAAACAGCTAGCAGTGGAATTGCTGTGTTATACGGTATATAGTCCATGGGGTCGCAAAGAGTCAGACACAACTAAGCAACTAAGAACAGCACATGGTATCTTAATAAGAAACTGTCCAACTATTTTCCAACTTTGTAGTAGAGCAAAGTAACAATTCTAGGTTTTCCTCATCTTTTCCAGTAAGGCATTGTTAGCTAGAGTTTTCTTGTGCCTTGCCTAGTTTTTGTTTGCTTTTGTTTAGTTTTGCCATTTTAATAGATTTGTTTGATATTTAATAGTGACTTTAATTCACATTTCATTAATAATTATTTTGAGCATATTTCCTATTGCTATTTGTGTCTCCTCTCTGGTGAAATGCCTGACACATATTTTTCACATAATTATGTATTTGTATATATGTGTGTGGATATGTTGTATATATTATATTAATGCATATGTTTTTTATATACATTAAATCATTTACCAGGTAGGTATTTTAAACGTACATCAGTTTCTCTTTCTTAGTTTTCTTAACAGTATTATTTGAAGAATATATTTCATAAACTTAAATGAATGTCAATTTATCAGAATTTATCACTTTTCAGTGGTTTGTGATTTTTTTGCATGTTTGAATCAAAGTCACAGAAATTTGTTCTGTATTTTCTTGTAAAAGTTATAGGTTTTACAGAATATGGTGCTGTTCATATATACAGTGAAGACTATTTATAATGATGATCCAAACAAAAATAACATTATCAATAAAACATATAGAGGAAAAAATATTTCCCTGTAGTCTCAAAGTTAATCAAGGCAAAATCCTAAGCCTCTTTAACTTTGACCATGTTTTTTCTGCTGAATCATATGGTCTCCCAGGTAATGATAATGTAGTAGTAAAACATATTAACAACTGTCAGTAGAAAATCTCATCTGTTTTAGTTATATTTGAAGAGAATTTCATTTCATAAATAAAAATAAAAATTATTAATGAGATCAGAGAGCACCTAAAAACATTTCAGTAAATTCAGTGGCTTTTAAAAAATCTTCTCAAGGTTTTGGTTGCTTATTATCTACATTGAACTCAAAAAAGAACTGGATGCTTAACATAGCATTATAAATAGAATCTGAAAAAAAAAAAAAAAACAGACTTTTAAAAAATGTTTACATTATTTTTAGATTACATTATTTAATTTCTATAATGTATACTTATAAACACAAATTTTTACTTTCTTTATCTTTGAAAAACATGTAAAGGACAGAGACAGTAATTATTCACCTAGCCCTAAAATACTTCTTTCCCTACAGTTTTAAAATCAAGCAAAGATTTCATATTAGTAAACTGAAAATTATGACACAGTTGCAACATGTGGATTAACTAATGGCTTGAAATAAAAATACTGGTAACATATAGAAAAGGGGATATTTTTTAATATTATGGCTGGGGTTTTTGAATAAACATCATAATCATTTTTATTGTCTTAAATTTAGTTTATCTATATATAGTTAGAGGTGTTTCATAAAAGTTTGTCTTCATAGATTTGTCATATTTTATTGAAACTGCCTTGAGCTTCTCTTTTAGTAAAATGCATGATTGCAACATATCTGTGTTATATCATCAAAGGAAAGCATCCAGCTGAAATAACTCACTAATATGTACTAAAGAGTAAAATAACGACAAACGAGTACAATTTCTTCTGAAACAAAGTTTTCTGTCTTCTTTGTGCTGTTACTGAGCATTCCACATGTTTACATTTAGTCTCTCTAACTAGTAAGATAACCTTGGCATGACCAATTATGGTACTGAGCTGGCAATGTTTACTATATTTTAGATGTAAAGAAGTTCCAAATATAAGAAAAAAAGTAACAAAAGCCAATCCAACCTAAGCCAAATCAAAGAGAATTTTACAAATTAAACAAGAAGAAGGGACTTCCTTGTTTGCTCAATTGTTCCCTGATCTGGGAAGACCCCACAAGCTGCCAAGCAACTAATCCCTGCCCCACAACTATTGAGCCTGTGCTCTAGAGCCCAGAAGGTGCAGCTCTTGAGCCCATGTGCCACAACTTCTGAAGCCTGCACCCCAGAGCCTATGCTCCATTGGGAAGAGAAGCCACCGCAGTGAGAAGCCTGAGCATCGCAACTAGAGTGAAGCCTGTGCAGCAACAAAGACCCAGCACAGCCATATATTAATTAATTTAAATTTTTTAAAAAAAGAAAATAAGGAAAGGAGCAAGACTCTGGTTCAACAGAGTTTCTCATTTAAAAATTGGTAGTGTTATTAAATTATGAAAATATAAAAACAGTTTTACAAAACAGAGAGTTCCTATAATGATATATTATATTGACCATTTTTATTGTAAACAATCTTAGATACGGCAATAAAGAATAGCAAAGATATGATGAAGCTAAAGTCACTAGATTTATGATGGACTTCTTTATGCTTTTAAGGCATTAAAAGCTTTTAGTAATTATCTCCTCTAATCTCAAATCTTTTCAGCTGGTAAAAGGCATTTCTGAGTTTCTAAATACTTCCAATGTCCTAGGCTTTCTGCATCCAAGTAAATGAAAAAGACCTCAATAAAGACCAGACCCAGCTGAATCATTGCTGTTAAGAGACACAAAATAAAAATGTTAAGAAAAATAGGCATAGATATCATTACAAATTACTGTAAATGTTGTGAAATAAATGGACCACATTTCTACTTTAGTTGTTAACCATGGGGAACTGGTTAGAAAAAGTTTTTTGGGGAAAGGTGATACCTAATCTGTTACCTGAAAGATAAGGACACATTAGTGTGAAGAGTTTAGGAAGAGCAATCCTGATAGAGGAAATAAATATAAGAAGGTCTTTAAGCAGGGGTCAGCATAATATTTTAGAAGAACTGAGAAAAGGTAAACTGGCTGGCAAGACAAGTGAGTAGAGAGGTTGCCCATGTTTAGGACAGAGATAAAGACAGGGCGAAAACACGGTGCTCTGGTCAGCCTGCTGCATTGTTGTTACTAGTGCAGCTGCAAGTTTTTTAAAGTATTTGTGCTATGTGCTATTCACTGCAGATGGTGACTGCAGCCATGAAATTAAAAGACGCTTACTCCTTGGAAGGAAAGTTATGACCAACCTAGATAGCATATTCAAAAGCAGAGACATTACTTTGCCAACAAAGGTTCGTCTAGTCAAGGCTATGGTTTTTCCTGTGGTCATGTATGGATGTGAGAGTTGGACTGTGAAGAAGGCTGAGAGCCTAAGAATTGATGCTTTTGAACTGTGGTGTTGGAGAAGACTCTTGAGAGTCCCTTGGACTGCAAGGAGATCCAACCAGTCCATTCTGAAGGAGATCAGCCCTGGGATTTCTTTGGAAGGAATGATGCTAAAGCTGAAACTCCAGTACTTTGGCCACCTCATGTGAAGAGTTGACTCATTGGAAAGGACTCTGATGCTGGGAGGGATTGGGGGCAGGAGGAGAAGGGGACGACAGAGGATGAGATGTCTGGATGGCATCACTGACTTGAAGGACGTGAGTCTGAGTGAACTCCGGGAGTTGGTGATGGACAGGGAGGCCTGGCGTGCTGCGATTCATGGGGTCCCAAAGAGTCAGACACGACTGAGCGACTGATCTGACTGGAGAATGGATTGAAGGTGGAAGTCTAAAAAGAAAATTTTATTTTTTTGTATATGTAATTAATATAGATAAATATTACACATATGTAGTGTGTATATAGGATACGTATTCCCTGGAGGAGGGCATGGCAACCCACTCCAGTATTCTTGCCTGGAGAATCCCATAAACAGAGGAGCCTGGTGTGCTACAGTCAATAGGATTGTGAAGAGTCAGACACAACTGAGCAACTAGCACACACACACACACATAGTAAACATACTATATATACATATTGTTTTTATTATGCAGTCGCTAAGTCATGCGCAACTCTTTGCGACCCCATGCATTGTAGCCTGTCATCCTCCTCTGTCCATGGGATTTCCCAGACAAGAATACTAGAGCGGGCTCTCATTTCCCTTACCCAGGGATTGAACCCACATCTCCTGCATTGGCACGCAGATTCTTTACCACTGAGCCACCAGGCAAGCCCATATATACATATAGCATATATCCAGGGACTATGATAATCCTCCATCAGATAAGTGATGATGCCTTGGATGGCAGCAATTGAGACAAAGAGAAAAGAATGGACTCATGAATTCATTGAATGTAGATTTGAATGTAGATTTCAGGTATGCAGATCAAAATGGTTATAAGTGAAGTGTGAAAGTCTCTCAGTCTGTGTCCAACTCTTTGTGACCCCATTGACTATACAGTCCATGGGATTCTACAGGCCAGAATACTGGAGTGGGTAGCCTTTCCCTTCTCCAGGGGATCTTCCCAACTCAGGGATCAAACCCCAGTCTTCTGCATTGCAGGTAGATTCTTTACCAGCTGAGCCACAAGGGAAACTCAAGAATACTGAAGCAAGTAGCCTATCCCTTCTCCAGCAGATCTTCCCAACCCAGAAATCAAACCCAGGTCTCCCTCACTGCAGGTGGATTCTTTACCAGCTGAGCCACAGGGGAAGCCCAAAGTGATTATAATAGCAAATTAAATATTTTTCTTACTAGATTCCCAATAAATTTGAAATTCATTAACTCCTAGTTTTGTGCAAAAATACAAAATTAAAATATGCAAAATTCTATTAAATTTTAGCAATGACTTCATACGTAAGAAGTCAGTGATGGATCTACACATCCTATAAAGCCAAGATAAAAGGATGTAATGTAGAATCATGCCTTTATGTTGTTGGACAACAATTGGATTCAAATGTTCTGAAGATTCAACAAATTTCAGTTTTATTCATGGTACATATAACTATTTTTAAAATAAATTCAACTTCATCCTTGAACCTCTTTTGTTTCTCATTCCCTTCCAGTCTGCTACTTCTTTGTATTTTTAATAACTAACTCAGGAATATTTTCTATCTTAGATTGTCTAACAGACACTGTGTCATGTAACACTGTATTATTTGGAAAGAGCAATGCTTCATGCTGGCCTATTGAACCTAATATTTTATGAAAAGCACAGAGAAAAATGAAAGAACTAATGGCACATTCAGCTAAAACACCATATTGGCTTCCCTTCAAACTCAGTTTGGGTTTCTTATCTACTCTTTTTTTTAGTTTCATTTTCATTTCAATAGTAGACACTGGGAAGGGAGATAATAGTAGGTTTAGTGTCTTTTTGGTTAAAAAAAAAAAGGCATTAACCAGCTCTACATAAAGTTGAAGCTTTTTAATTTTTCCTCTCATAAAGTTAAATACCAACTACTTTTTTATTGGCTCACTCTACACATGACAAAGCATCTTCCCAGGGGTCTCTTTGGAACCTGAGGCAACCTAATTGGGGATATACTAAAAAATAACATTGATATGAGAAAACTGTTGTACTTTCTACTGAAATCTCAATGCTAAAAGGAATTATCTTACTCTTTTAATATGATCTGCATAAATGGTCTGCAAGATGCTTGCTTTACTGCAAGCAGTACTGCTTTGAAATGAACGATGAAAAGTGAAAGTCGCTCAGTCGTGTCCGACTCTTTGCAACCCGTGGACTAGTCCATGGAATCCTCCAGGCCAGAATACTGGAGTGGGTAGTCTGTCCCTTCTCCAGGGATCGAACCGGGGTCTCCCACATCGCGGGCTGATTCTTTGCTAGCTGAGCCACAAGGGAATCCCAAGAATACTGGAATGGGTAGCCTATCCCTTCTCCAGCTGCTGCTGCTGCTAAATCTCTTCAGTCGTGTCCGACTCTGTGCGACCCCATGGACAGCAGCCCACCAGGCTCCTTTGTCCGTGGGATTCTCCAGGCAAGAATACTGGAGTAGGTTGCCATTTCCTTCTCCAATGCATTCATGCATGCTAAGTCGTTTCAGTCGTGTCCGACTCTATGTGACCCCATGGACAGAAGCCCACCAGGCTCCTCTGTCCACAGAATTCTCTAGGCAAGAATACTGGAATGGGTTGCCATTTCCTTCTCCATCTCCTCCAGCAGATCTTCCCGACCCAGGAATGGAACCAGGGTCTCCTGAATTGCAGGCAGATTCTTTACCAATTGAGCTGTGAGGGAAATGAACACTATATTTAGTTTAAAAAATGTATGTAAAGAACATGGTATTATCATAATAAGCCATTTAGTCGAACTCTATTTCTAACAGTGGTGTTTCATTTGGCTGCTGAATGAAGTTACCCTATTACCTTCTTTTCTTCCATAAATTAAAACATCAAATAAATATACAGACTAAAAGAAAAGAATAAAAAATGCTCAGTCAACATAAAATAATTATTTCTAAATAATAATGCTTTATGCATAGAAGAAAAAAAATGTCGGTGCAATATCAATACAGTTTCATTGCTGTGAACTCACCATAGACACTAAATACTTCTTGACCTTAATATTGTCAGAGATATGAACAGGAGGTGAGTCATTGTACTTCAGAAGCCTTTGTTTATTAACTCTGAATGAAAAATAAAATTTGGAAAAAATATTTTGTGTTAAAATGGACTTTTAGTTTATGGCTCATCTAGACCTAGTATTTTCTGTTTTAGAAGATTATTACTTAATGATTCAAGTTGTTTAATAGATATAGGCTTATTCAGATTGTCTATATCTTTTAAAATGATTTTGTACAGATTGTGTTTAAAGGAACTGGTTCATTTCATCAAGGTTGTCAAATTTCTGGGCAGAGTTGTGCAGAATATTCCCTTATCATCCTTTTCATGTCTGTGGGCTCTGTAATGCTGTTTCCTCTTTATTTCCTGGTATTAGTAATTCATATTCTCTCTCTCTTTTTTTGGTAGTCAGCCTGGCTTGAGACTAAGTTATTTTATGAATCTTTCCAATGAACTTGGTTTTGTATTTGTTGACTTTCTCTAGTGATTTCCTGTGTTCAGTTTCACCTATTTCTGCTCTAATTCTTCTTACTCTTTTTCTTCTGTTTGCTTTAGACTTAATTTGCTTTGTTTTCTACTTACTCCTTGGAAGGAAAGTTATGACCAACCTAGATAGCATATTCAAAAGCAGAGACATTACTTTGCCAACAAAGGTTCATCTAGTCCAGGCGAAGTTTTTCCTGTGGTCATGTATGGATGTGAGAGTTGGACTGTGAAGACAGCTGAGCACTGAAGAATTGATGCTTT
The DNA here is from genome assembly GCF_003369695.1 of Bos indicus x Bos taurus. Taxonomy (NCBI): domain Eukaryota; kingdom Metazoa; phylum Chordata; class Mammalia; order Artiodactyla; family Bovidae; genus Bos; species Bos indicus x Bos taurus. The sequence continues at coordinate 45,490,108 of NC_040101.1, forward strand.
TGAGCTGTGGTGTTGGAGAAGACTCTTGAGAGTCCCTTGGACTGCAAGGAGATCCAACCAGTCCATTCTGAAGGAGATCAGCCCTGGGATTTCTTTGGAAGGAATGATGCTGAAGCTGAAACTCCAGTACTTTGGCCACCTCATGTGAAGAGTTGACTCATTGGAAAAGACTCTGATGCTGGGAGGGATTGGGGGCAAAAGGAGAAGGGGATGACAGAGGATGAGATGGCTGGATGGCATTACCGACTCAATGGACGTGAGTCTGAGTGAACTCCGGGAGTTGGTGATAGACAGGGAGGCCTGGTGTGCTGTGATTCATGGGGTCACAAAGAGTCGGACACGACTGAGCGACTGATCTGATCTGATCTGATGATAGATTCAATTAGATTATTGCTTTTAAATCTTTTTTCTTTTCTAGTATATTTGATCCACCCATTAATTTCCCTTTAAGCACTTCTAGCAGTGTACTGGACAGGCTTCCCTGATAGCTCAGTTGGTAAAGAAAGTGAAGTCGCTCAGTTGTGTCTGACTCTTAGCGACCCCATGGACTGCAGCCCACCAGGCTCCTCCATCCATGGGATTTTCCAGGCAAGAGTACTGGAGTGGGGTGCCATTGCCTTCTCCATTGGTAAAGAACCCACCTGCAATGCAGGAGACCTGGGTTGGATTCCTAGAAGATCTGCTGGAGAAGGGATGGACTACTCACTCCAATATCCTTGGGCTTCCTTTGTGGCTCAGCAGGTAAGGAATCTGCCCACAATGTGGGAGGCGTGGATTCGATCCCTGGGTTGAGAAGATCCTCTGAAATAGGGAATGGCTACCCACTCCAGCATTCTGGCCTGGAGAAGTCCATGGACTGTATAGTCCATGGTGTCACAAAGAGTCGGACACAACTGAACTGTTTACTGGACTGAGTAGAGTACAGGACCGAGCATGTACTGGACATGTTAACTGTTTTGTATAAAGATCAAGGATACAATTTCTGGATCCCATGGTAAAAAAGGATTTAACTTTTAAGAAACAGTCAAGCTTTCTTCTGGAGTACATGTACCATTTTGCTTCCCCCACAGCAATGAATGAGAGTTCTTATTTTCGCCATCCTCACTAGAATTTGGTGTTGTGTTTTAAATTTTACCTTTAAAATTGATGTTTAGCAGTGTCTCATTGTTGTTTGGAGAAGGCAATGGCACGCTACTCCAGCATTCTTGCCTGGAAAATCCCATGGATGGAGGAGCCTGGTAGGCTGCAGTCCATGGGGTTGGGACACGACTGAGCGACTTCACTTTCACTTCTCACTTTCATGCATTGGAGAAGGAAATGGCAACCCACTCCAGTGATCTTGCCTGGAGAATCCCAGGGATGGGGGAGCCTGGTGGGCTGCCATCTCTGGGGTCTCACAGAGTCGGACACGACTGAAGTGACTTAGCAGCAGCAGCAGCATTATTGTTTACATTTACAATTACCTAAACCTTAACTTTGAGCAACTTATCACATGCTTGTTTGCATCTGATGAGGATAATATTGAGAACTTTTGCTTTTTTTTTTTTAATTGCATGTTTTTAACTGTTCTCTCTCCCCCCATTTCTTCTTCTTCCTTAAGTAATATTAATAATATTAATATGCACAGAAGATTGGCATTTAGGTATTCTTCGCATAATGTTAGTTAATAACACTATCATTCAAACATAGATTCAAAAAATTTTTTAAATTCATTCTTCAGTGCATAAATTATAGAAAAAAGTTTGGTGATCAGTGGGTTTTTTTTTTGTTTGTGTGTTTGTTTGTTTCCTCTTTTTTTTTTATTTTTAAACTTTACAAAATTGTATTAGTTTTGCCAAATATCAAAATGAATCCGCCACAGGTATACATGTGTTCCCCATCCTGAACCCTCCTCCCAATCAGTGGTTTTTTGATTGTTCAGTTCAAGGGGCAAGATATTACTTTGCACAAGACTTATGGGAGTTTATCTTTCCTTTTTCATTTTCATCCATTCCCCCCACCTCCTGGTTTTCAATATTTTCTTGGTCAGGATGAAAGAAGTAAAACAGTTAGACACGTTTAGGCTTAAGAGCAAATCTGAGCTCTGATGCCTAACTCTCAACAGACTTAGCTGGAGTTCTCCTTACTAGGCAATTGACTGTGATGGTGCTGACAGAGGAGAGGTGTCCATGTGATATATAGTGGTGGGGAGACAGAGATTCGAATGTAATCAAAATGGTTTTCCAGGAAAACAGAAGTTTCACAAACACCATAGTGGACAATTCAGGAAGGCTAATTTGTACTTTCGTTTAAGATGCAAGGGAACAGTTGTGGTATATTTCTGAAGAAATTTTGGTGTTAGTTTTGCTTGTGATAAATGTGATCCAAACCCCTAATCTGATTTCCTACAAACATCTTGGGGGAGTGATTCTTGTGTCCTCTTTTCATACATAGAATTGCTTAAGGTTTCTCTAGACACCAATTACTTTTCCCCTGCCCTGGTCACTTGAATAGAAAAACAGTCTCAGACCAAGTTATTTTAATACATGCTGCAATGATGTAATTAAGGTATATGATAAAGTGGATATGCCTATGAACTGTTGACCAAGATTTAAACTGGTCCTAATGTTTAAACTATAGAAATGCTTGTGCCTCAATAGGTAGGAGCTCTTTGATGTTCTAGATTCCAAACAATCACAAATACTAAGACTCCTGATATAAATGTCTCATTTTATCAATTTGTCAAGATCAATACAGCTCAAAAGAGGTGGTAAAAAGAAGAGTAAACCAAAAGAAAGCAGCAGTAAGTAATTCATAAAGATAAACACATAATTATGGTAATGAAAGGGAAAAAAATGGTAGATGTATCATATAATCCAAGAGTTAGTTCTTAGGAAAAAATACAAATGAATAGTGCACTTGTCATTGTATTTTCTCTATTTTATGATACAGAAAAATCTTTAAATTTTAATAGACCAATTTGTTCAACTCTTTATCTTGAACACATTTGAAAACCTAGATGAAAAAAACATTTTTTCCTAGAAAAAAATAAAGCTTTCCAAAATTGAATTTTGTAGAGAAATAATTATAAACAGATTAATTATGAAAAATAAATGGAGAATATTGCTGAATACCAAATAATTCTTCACCAAAGAAGGACCAGGCTAAAATTGCTTTATTTTTTTCTTTTAAAGATCAGATAATGCCTGTATGACTTAAATACTCCAAACATTAAGTGGCAGTTTCCATTTTAAAAGATTGATGTTGGTCTTGAAAACTGTTGCAGTTTATATCAAAATATAAAACTTCTGCCAAATTTCACTCATGTATATTGATGTAAAATAATAAAATTATATTAGCAATCAAAAACCAAACCAACAGTACATTAAAAAAATACTAAGCCATGAAAAAGCAGAATTTATTTTATGACTAAAAAGGTGGTTCAATGTTAGGCAATTAATTCACATTATCCACTTAAGAATAGAACTAAAGAGAAAAGTCATGTAATTATCTCCTTAGATGCCAAAAGGAATTTGTATGGAATTCAACACTCATTCATATAAACATACTCAGTGAAACAGAAATAGACAAATGCACTTGCAGCATGATTTATTTTCCTCAGTCAAAAAATTTAAAAATATGAGGGACAAGACAAGGATCACCATTCTCTCCACTATTACTTAACTTTATGTTGGATCTATTAGCTAATTCAATTAGACAAGTAAAAGCAATCAGAGTTGTAAGAAATGGAAAAGAAGTACAACTATATATTTTGTAGATCATATAATTTTATATTTAGAAAATAAAAATATCTATGGAAATATTGCTGCATTCAATAATATAACTTAATGATGTATAATGTTATGATCAAATTGCCAATATCTGCTGGATCATCAAACAAGCAAGAAAGTTCCAGAAAAACATCTATTTCTGCTTTATTGACTATGCCAAAGCCTTTGACTGTGTGGATCACAATAAATTGTGGAAAATTCTTAAAGAGATGGGAATACCAGACCACCTGACCTGCCTCTTGAGAAACCTATATGCAGGTAAGGAAGCAACCGTTAGAACTGGACATGGAACAACAGACTGGTTCCAAATAGGAAAAGGAGTACGTCAACACTGTATATTGTCACCCTACTTATTTAACTTCTATGCAGAGTACATCATGAGAAACGCTGGGTTGGAAGACCCACAAGCTGGAATCAAGATTGCCAGGAGAAATATCAATAACCTCAGATATGCAGATGACACCACCCTTATGGCAGAAAGTGAAGAGGAACTGAAGAGCCTCTTGATGAAAATGAAAGTGGAGAGTGAAAAAGTTGGCTTAAAGTTCAACATTCAGAAAACAAAGATCATGGCATCTGGTCCTGTCACGTCATGGAAAATACATGGGAAAACAGTGGAAACAGTGTCAGACTTTATTTTTCTGGGCTCCAAAATCACTGCAGATGGTGATTGCAGCCATGAAATTAAAAGATACTTGCTCCTTGGAAGGAAAGTTATGACCAACCTAGATAGCATATTGAAAAGCAGAGACGTTACTTTGCCAACAAAGGTCCATCTAGTCAGGGCTATGATTTTTCCAGTGGTCGTATATGGATGCGAGAGTTGGACTGTGAAGAAAGCTGAGCGCCGAATTGATGCTTTTGAACTGTGGTGTTGGAGATGACTCTTGAGAGTCCCTTGGACTGCAAGGAGATCCAACCAGTCCATTCTAAAGGAGGTCAGTCCTGGGTGTTCTTTGGAAGGAATGATGCTAAAGCTGAAACTCCAATACTTTGGCCATCAGATGCGAAGTGTTGACTCATTGGAAAAGACTCTAATGCTGGGAGGGTTTGGGGGCAGGAGGAGAAGGGGATGACAGAGGATGAGATGGCTGGATGGCATCACTGACTCGATGGACGTGAGTTTGAGTGAACTTCGGGAGTTGGTGATGAACAGGGAGGCCTGGCATGCTGCAATTCATGGGGTCCCAGAGAGTCGGACACCACTAAGCGACTGAACTGAACTGAGAATGTTATGAAACCACTTGATGCATAGAAACAGAACCTAGTAATAAGGAAGAAAGAAAGCTGTAGTACTAATGTAAAAGATAACACTCCTCTACCACTATTTAGCAAATATAAACAGCACACCTTCTGTTCAGTTCTGTTCAGTTCCTCAGCTGTGTCCAACTCTTTGCGACCCCATGAACCTCCTTGTCCATCACCAACTGCTGGAGTTTACCCAAACTCATGTCCATCAAGTCGGTGATGCCATCCAACCATCTTATCCTCTGTCGTCCTCGTCTCCTCCCAGCTTCAATCTTTCCCAGAACCACAGACTTTTCAAATGAGTCATCTCTTTACATCAGGTGGCCAAAGTATTGGAGTTTCAGCTTCAACATCAGCCCTTCCAATGAATACCCAGGACTGTTCTCCTTTAGGATGGACTGGTTGGATCTCCTTGCAGTCCAAGGGATTCTCAAGAGTCTTCTCCAACACCACAGTTCAAAAGCATCAATTATTTGGCACTCAGCTTTCTTTATAGTCCAACTCTCACATCCATACATGACCACTGGAAAAACTATAGACTGAACTAGATGGACCTTTGTTGACAAAGTAATGTCTCTGCTTTTTAATATGCTGTCTAAGGCAATGGCACCCCACTCCAGTGCTCTTGCCTGGAGAATCCCATGGACAGAGGAGCCTGGTGGGCTGCAGTCCATAGGGTTGCTAAGAGTCGGGCACGACTGAGCGACTTCACTTTCACTTTTCACTTTCATGCATTGGAGAAGGAATTGGCAACCCACTCCAGTGTTCTTGCCTGGAGAACCCCAGGGACAGGGGAGCCTGGTGGGCTGCCGTCTATGGGGTCACACAGAGTCGGACACGACTGAAGTGACTTAGCAGGTTGGTCATAACTTTCCTTCCAAGGAGTAAGCGTCTTTTAATTTCATAGCTGCAATCACCATCTGCAGTGATTTTGGAGCCCCCCAAAATAAAGTGAGCCACTGTTTCCACTGTTTCTGCATATATTTGCCATGAAGTAATGGAACTGGATGCCATGATCTTAGTTTTCTGAATATTGAGCTTTAAGCCAACTTTTTCAGTCTCCTCCTTCACTTTCATCAAGAGGATCTTTAGTTCTTCTTTGCTTTACAAACAAGAAAAAACAAATTAGCATAATATTTTCTAGACAAGAAAAATGATAAAACTGTTATGAAGCACATGAAAGTAGATTTACACAGTGGAAGCCCATATTATGACTTTTAGCTAGGAGCGTTCACATCTTTTTTTCCCAAAAATTATTTGTAAATTTAATACAACCCCAAAATGATCCCCAAATAACTCTTTTTTCAAGAATTAGGTCAGAGAACTAACATGCTAATCTAGAAGAAAAACACAAACAACCTTATCTGGAAATTAGTTGAAAAATAAGGCTAACAGTATCATTAATTAAAAGAAATACTAAAAATTTTATAATTAAATCCAGATTTTGTTGCTTGGAGATATACAAATTGTAATAAAATTTACACAAAATGTGAAAAGCACATTTGGAAATTTAATGATAACAATGTATTTCAAACCAGTGGGAAAAGATGAATTTTTAAATAAATGGCATGTGAAGTCACTCAGTCGTGTCTGACTCTTTGTGACCCATGGACTGCAGCCTACCAAGCTCCACAATCCATGGGATTTTCCAGGCAAAAATACTGGAGTGGGTTGCCATTTCCTTCTCCAGGAGATCTTCCCAACCCAGGGATTGAACACAGGTTTCCCTCATTGTAGGCAGATGCTTTACCATCTGAGCCACCAGGGAAGTCAAATAAATGGCATAGGGATAACTAAATAGCCTTGAGCAAAAAGACAAAATTATTTCTGCTTCAATTTGGACTACTTCTTATTCTCAGGGTACTTAGTCCTCCTGCCTCTTTTTTGACCTCTATCCTTTTTTTTCTCCATCAACTCAGCACCCAGCACTGCCACATGGTTCCAATTTTATAAAATCATTTGCCTAAGTACATTGCTACTCTTGGTCAGTAACATTCCTATGTAAGAAAGTATATAGAAACAGACTTATTTTTTTTCAGAAATTTTATGTTTCCATACCCTAAAATAAAGCAGTTTATTAACAACTAACTTGGAGCCTGAATGAAATGTCTGATTCTGGATTCTGTCATCGTGGTCCATGCTTTCAGTATACGTTACATTTAGTAAAACATACAGGGTTATCTTTGGGCTGTCTACCTTAAAAATAGTGAATGGTTGAGGAAGTGAGAATATTAGGGCTTGTAAAATTATGCATATAATTACAGAGTTTCTACCATTTTGGATATTTTTTCCAACTGCTTAAAACCCTAGGGAGCATAAACTACTTTATTCTTTAACACAGGTTACCCATCTTTTGGATTATTTTAGTTAAAAAAAGTCTCTACTTTCAAGGCTAGAATTTAACAATGTTAGCTTTCTTACTTTCTCTATCTTGGACTCAATTTGCTCAGCAGGCAGTTATCCATTTGGTTTTCATACCAGCTGGAGGCATCATTATATTGCATTGAATGAGACCTTAGCTATGTGCAAGAAAGTAATATAACTTAGCATTCTTACTGAAATAAAGTACAGAGAGGACTTTATAATTCCTCTCCTGAACTCAATATAACAAGCTTAACAGGTGATTCAAAAAGTACTTGCAATGCATAAGCCCAGAGGATCTTGTTCAGCATGGTGAGATTTCATGAACAGACTATTCCCTCCTCATAAATTATAATGCTACACCAACACTGAGTATTGTACTTTATACTAGCTCTTTTTATTTTTGTTGAAAAAAAGTATGTCAAACATACAAACACATAAATATTTTAAGCCGTTTTGTAAGGACTTAGTAATACTATTGGAGAAGGAAATGGCAACCCACTCCGGAGTTCTTGCCTGGAGAATCCCAGGGACGGGAGAGCCTGGTGGTCTGCTGTCTATGGGGTCACAGAGTCAGACATGACTGAAGCGACAGAGCAGTAGCAGCAGTAATACTATAGAAATGAAAATATACTGACCTTTGAATACAACACATATTTCTAAATAAAAGTAAATCACAGCTTTAAAAACACCAACATTGAAACTAGGGGAAATTTAAAATCATAAAATAACTATGAATTATAGATAAGAAATTACCTTTAAGTAGCAGTGTATGATTCTGATGTTTATCTTTAAATGGTAGAATGTTATGTTACTAAATACTCTGAAGAAATTGACTAATACGTGATTCAGTATCAACATTCAAAAACTAATTTGTCGTGTTGGAGAAGATTCTTGAGAGGCCCTTGGACTGCAGGGAGATCAAACCAGTCAATCCTAAGGAAATCAGCCCTGAATATTCATTGGAAAGACATGCTGGAGCTGAATCGCCAATACTTTGGCCACCTGATGAGAAGAACTGACTCATTGGAAAAGATCCTGATGCTGGGAAAGATTGAAGGCAGGAGGAGAAGGGTATGACAGAGGATGAGATGATTGGATGGCATCACTGACTCGATTGAAATGAATTTGAGCAAGCTCCAGGAGTCAGTGATGGACAGGGAGGCCTGGAGTGCTGCATGCAATCCATGAGATGGCAGAGTCAGACATGATTGAGTGACTGAACTGAACTGATGTAAACTTTGTTTCATTTTTAGAAATTATAAGCCAGATTGCAAAACTTATGTACAATTTCATTGGATGGTAAGTAAAATCTTGGCTTCAACATAGAAAGGCAGTTTTTTGTTTTTTTTTTTTAACCACCATATTCATGTGTTAAGTTCCTTCAGTTGTGTCCAACTCTTTGCAACCCTATGGACTGTAACCCTCCCATGGGATTCTCCAGACAAGAATACTGGAGTGGGCTACCATGCCCTCCTCCAGAGGATCTTCCTGACCCAGGGATGAAACCCACATCCCTGGGTCAGGAAGATCCTTTAATTTTTGTTCATTGCTAAATACCTTTTCCTTCCAAAAGAACCATTTTCATCACTACTGCATTACTGTCCTAGAATCTCACTGTTAGATATTATCTTTTGTGATTCCAGATGAAAACTTTTGGCATTTTTCATTTTTTATAATTGTTTGGACATCTTGATCTCAAACATGTTTCAGTACATCTCTCTCAATATTTGATACAATTAGAAATTAATAAGTATAGTGAAGATTGGAATGATTATATCAACAACCTAATTGAGAGGGCTTAGCACACAAAATAAAATACAAAATAAATACTAAATGTAAAATAAAATGAAAAACAAAAACAATAAAAAGTTAGTCAAGTGCACATCAACCAAAATGTTTTTATACTTTATTCTAAATTTAAATTGGGCAAAAGTCTTGAATGGAAGAAGTTAAAAGACTTCACTTCCTTAGCAAAAGAAAACATCAGATGGTCTGTAAGAACACTAAAGGGTACTTGCCATAATTACTCACCTAGAGGTGCAAATTAAAGATACAAGGAAATGCTAATTCACACCGGTTAGAGTCAATTAAAAAGCTTGAAAACCTCAAATAATGATTAGGAGTCAATTTGCAACTCTTATAGCTTCCTGATGAGAGTGTAAAATGGTAGCACCACTTTGGAAAATCGTTGGGAATTTATTATAAAGTTACACATGCACCTCCTTTGTGATCCAGTAGTTCTACTCCTAGTTACTTGCCATTCAAAACTTTTTTCTTAATTTTTTTAATTGAAGGATAATTACTTTGCTATTCAGAATTGATTACATGGGTCTATACATGAACTGTATAGAATATTTACAGCAGTTTTATTCATAACGGTCAAAACTGAAATGAGGTATCAATAGAATTGATAAATAAATTTCACTATATTCATGCACTGAATATTGTTCAACAATAGTACTAACACATGGAACATTAATAAATTTTAAAAACATGCTAAACAATTGAAAATAGATATAAGGAATATTGCATAATTTCTGAATGTGGAATCTATGTTGAAAGAAATGGAAATATTGTTTGCTTGGATGAAGGGCATGGTTTGGCTGGGGAGAAATAAGAAATAATTTCCTGGGATGATGAAAATATTTTATCTTGAAAAGGATATGGGGTATGTGTAGGAAGAAAAAATGCTTTCATCTACTCAACTAGGTTCTTGGTTTAGACCCTCTCCCATAATAAAAGACAGAATAACAGGAGAAAAGCAAACAGAAGTTTAATAACATGTGCACCTCCTGTATGGTTATTCTGGTGGCCCCGATGATAAACAGTCTGCCTGCAATGCAGGAGACTCAGGTTCAACTCTGGGTTGGGAAGATCACCTCGAGAAGAAAATGGCTACCCACTCCAGTATTCTTGCCTGGAGAATTCCATGGACAGAGGAGCCTTGCTGGCTACAGTACATGTGCTCACAGAGTCAGACAGGACAGAGTGACTTACACTTTCACTTTTCACTTTTTATACCTCCTGTATACAGGGGAGATAGCCCAGAAAACCGAGTAGCTCCTGGAAGTGGCCCAAGCCACTGCTTGAATACCATCTCTAGCTAAAGAACAAAAGAAAGTGTTGGTATGTGAGGGTCGAGGGTGGAGGGTGGAAGACAGAGGCTAGTTATACTTGAAAGTAAAAGTGTTAGTTGCTCATGGATGGAACCGGGGTTTCCCGCATTGCAGTTTTGATTGGCTAACTAGGAAAAATCAAATAAACAATTGCATGTTGCAGATTTAACTTTCTGCCTTCTCCATTAATAAGAGTTCCTGAGGTTTAATCATCCAGGTACACGTGGAAAAAGACACACATTTACAAATAGAGATTTCCCTTATAAATGTAAATTGCTCTAACAAAAGTATAATTTCTCAGTTTTCAGAGTTTCACCTATGTCTGCTGTTTCCAGTCCAATCACCTTTATATATACAGGATATGAAATTCTCTGTTGTTTTGGTAGTGTTAAGCGCAGTTGCCTTTGTTGAGCTATGAATGTTTTATTGGCTATGGATTGAAGGGAAGGGACAAAGGGAGAATTTCATGCCACTATCATGCCAACTTTTAGTGTTTCTTTTTTTTTTTTAACATTTAATATAAATGTATTTGTATTCTGTAAAAAACTATTAAACAGAAACTTCAATTAAATAGATTCAGGGCCCAGAACAAGGAGTTCTCATGCTCTGCAATGATAGGAGAGCCCAGGAGGAAGAAAGGCTTGCACTTCTTTCCTGACAAGAACTCAGCAAATGAGAGATTGTCACAGCTTAGCCATTGTGAAGCCATAGACCCTTCCTTGAATATAGCCCTTTTAACTTACATTTCCTCTTATATAAAAGAGATCTCCACTCTACTTTTTTTTGGGAACTCACCATGGTTGCAGACCCTGATTTTCAAGTCATTGTTGATCTTGAATAAATCTGTTTTTTTTCCTGAAAAAAATAAATGACAGTCTATTTGTTTTCCCTCATGACTCAGTCAGTAAAGAATATGCCTGCATTGCAGGAGACTTCAGTTCAATCCCTGGGTTGAGAAGAGCTCCTGGAGAAGGAACCAGCAACCCACTCCAGTACTCTTGCCTGGAAAATTCCATGGACTAATATCATGGCAGGCTACAGTCACAGGTTCATAAGAGTAGGACAGAACTTAATGACTAACCCACCAAAAACTATTTGTTTTAAGCCAATAACTCAAAAATTGTCAAGGAGCAAGTAATAAGTTAAGTGTAAGATGATAAGGACTGGTCTCAATAACCAATACATCAAATGTTTGGCTGTCATAGTTGGTAACAAAGACAAACATATCTTTCATGGTAAGGTGCATATTTTTCCCATATTCTAAAAGTATTATGATTTATGTGTTGCTTAGAATTGAATGTTCTTTAGGAATTTTCTCACAATAAAATTAATTTCAAAATATATTCCCAGCCTGTAAAGTGGTTTCAATTCAAATATGACAAGTGAAATCGTACTGCACCTTTATTCTTTTATTTTCTACTTAAATATGTAATTAAAGCAGGTACCACCATTTACTTAGCATTTGGAATGCTGGGTCAGAATTGAGAACTGTTGGCTTTTGAATAGCATGGGACAATTTTCATTCTGGCACTTAGGGAATTAGCTATGTAATTCCCATTAATTTTAATGGGAGTAGTGTAGATAATCCATAAACCATTAATGTATCCTTTTGGAACTTTTCACAATAGATTAGTGCAAAGTTGCATAGCACAGATGTTTAATTGGAGATGGATGTAATATCAGAGCTGAATGCATTAAGACAAAACCAAAGAATAAAAAATCAATTACTTGCAAAGATAATAAGGTCTGAAAAATAAAATGGGTACTAAATTTGGCACTGATTTGAAACCTATCACCAGCAGAACCATGGTTAACTATCAAGTGAAATTAATATGCATATTATTTAGTCAGTTTGGGACTAGATATGTCATTTTCTTTTTTGTGAGCAGTGATTCAGGGAAACACTTTAAAAAATCTATTGTCAGTATTTTGGCATATGTGTGATTCAGTTTCCATAATAATTAATTTTCCCATCAGTAAATCTTATAGAGCCAAAAAAGCCCTCTCAGATCTAAATTTCAGATATTTGAACTCAAAATTTTCATCATTATTATGACAGTAAAATATTCCCAATACAATTCAGGGCATTCTTCAGAAATATTGAATGGTTGACTTTATATGGTGTTCAGTAAAGTAGCAGGGCCATTATCTTGTTACATTATTCAAACAAGGCTGAGAAACTAGAGCTGTCTAACATAGCTAGGTTATCTTTTCATTAGTCACCTGTATCCAACAGTCTTCCTCTTTTTCCTAGTCAAAGGAGTTTTGCAGTTAGCAGCAAGATGTGTGATAATACATACTAACTACTGCGGATAGAAAATTTTAGTTGTGATTTTACAACATAGTAATAAGGTGCATCACTGTGAATTTATTGCTTCTGAAATTATTACATATACATCATATGATGAGTAATGAAAAATATTTACTTTCAGAATTTAAATGTTACTTTGCTGTTTATTTTCTTCACTTGTCTGGGTAGTTATAGTCTCATGATTTAACAACAAGTAAACAATCATAAACTTAACCATTAAATATTTTTGATATTATATAATGTACAATGAAAATGTGGGATTCTGATTTGTGGGGTAAAAAAGCTAAATCAATCATTCATTCAAATATGTGTTTTACCACTTTGAAAAATTTTATGGCTATTCTTTATGTGGTTAAATAATGTGTGCAGTTACACATAATGTAATCATTATCCTTAAATACTTATGATTTATTGAAAGTCATGAAATATTAGTAAAATATCTAACCTATCTGAGTCTATTTTATAATTGATAGGTAATAACAATATGTGTATTTTAAACATTATTATTATTATTTTATTATTAATATTATTATATATAATTATATATAATACATATAATTTATAATAAAATTATAACATTATTAATTACATTATAATAATAATGTTATAATTATAATAATGTTATAATTAATAACATTATAACATTAATAACATTATAATAACATTATTATTATAATTTCCCATCTAGAACATAAGAATTTCACCATGGGGTATATGGTCTCCATAAAAAGGCAAACATTTGAACTGCTCAAATGTTCATATTTAGCACTTAAATTTTCTTACATATTGAAAAACCTAAATAAAGAAAATTTTAAGTGATCTTCATTTTTTAAGTATATTTTAGCACTGCTAGTAATTCAGGTCACTTGTGAACTGGTTTTGCACTTTTCCTGTCTGATTTATTCCACTAAGTACAATAATATCTAGATTCATCTATATTGCTGCAATGTCAATATTTCATTCTTTTTTACGACTGAGCAATATTCCATTGTGTATAGATAGATAGATTCCACATCTTTTTAGTCCACTTATTTATTACTGGGCACTTGGGTTGCTTTCATAGCTAGGTTCTTGTAAATAGAGCTGCTATGAACATTGGGTGTGTGTGTTTTTGAACTAGTGTTTTCATTTTTCCAGCTGTATACACAGGTGTGGAATTGCTGGATCATATAGTAGTTCTTTTTCTTTCTTTTTTTTTTTTTAAGGAGCTTCCATACTATTTTCCATAATGGCTTCATCCATTTTCATTTCCACCAAGAGTGTACAAAGATTCCCTTTTCTCCGTATTCTTCGTTACTTTTAGGTTTTTTGATGACAGACATTTTTATAGATGTAAGGTGACATTTCATTGTGGTTTTGATTTGCATTTCTCTAATAATTAGTAATGTTGAGTATATTTTCATGTGCCCATTAGCCAAGTATATATCTTCTTTGGAGAAATGTCTATTCAGATTTTCTATCTATTTTGATTGGATTTTTTTAATATTGAGTATTATGAGATGCTTGTATATTTTTGTATTAACCCCTTGTCACTTCATTTGCAAATATTTTATCCCATTTCATATTATAGGGTGTCTTTTTCTTTTGTTGATGATTTCCTTTGCTGTGAAACACCTTTTAAATTTAATTAGGTCCTTTTTGTTTAATTTTACTTTTCTTTTGCCTCGGAGATCGATTCAAGAAAATATTGCTATGAGTTACATCAAAAAGTGTTATGCTTGTGTTCAACTTATAGGAGATTTATGATTTCAGGTATTACATTTAGGTCTTTGAAGCATTTTATTTTCTGTATGATATGAAGGAAGGTTCTAATCTCACCACTTTATAGTCTTGATATATCTTGTTTTTTGTTATTCAGTTGCTAAGTTGCATCTGACTCCTTGTGATACCATGAACAACAGCACTCCAGGCTTCTCTGTCCTTCACTATCTCCCGGAATTTGCTCAGACACATGTTTACTGAGTCAGTGAAGCTATCCATCCATCTCATCCTCTGTCACCCCCTTCTCCTTTTGGCCTCAATCTTTCCCAGCATCAGGGTATTTTCCAATGAGTCGCTCTTTGCATCAGGCAGCCAAAGTATTGGAGCTTGAGCTTCAGTATCAGTCCTTCCAATGAATATTCAGGATTGATTTTCTTTAGGATTGATTGGTTTGACCTCCTTGCTGTCCAGAGGACTCTCAAGGGCCTTCTCCAGCACCACAGTATGAAAGCATCAATTATTTCTTATCATGCCACAATAGGAAAAACGTATCTACTAAGGATGGCACAGCTTTCATGAACTAATGTCTGATTATGTTTAATACCATCTTTCATCAAAATATTTATGTGCACTACAGTATTTTCAAATTTCAAATGCTAAACTTTAGTGTCACGTCTCTTTGAACTATGTGCAAACATTATTGTTTAGCGTGCATCCTAGAGGTATTTTTAGGGAGAGGCAATATGTATTGGATAGATGTGCCTAGAATTACCCAGCCAAACTCGTGCCTCAAGTTGCTCATTAACTTTCGAGGAGGGAATATTGCTTATCCAGAGTAACTAAAATAATATAAAACTATTTCATGAAGTCTTAATAATTTTATATTAATTAGCAGAGGCAATGATTATTAGGTCATACTGGGAAGAATTATCAGGATATTTTCAGCCCAGATTTTCTAATATTAACAAATTGCTTTCCTTTCACTTGTGTCTGTTTCAGAAAGAATCTTTATTAGTAGTGTCATTTTAGTAGTGTCACCTTAAAGTGTTAATTTAGTAGTGTCATTAACAGCACATTATGATCTAAATGGAAACTGGGATGTTTGAAATGAAATCATTACCTCAGTACTATGGAACACATAAATCTCTAATAACATTTTGATGAAAATTGCTGTTTAGCTGAATTGACTCTCTAATATATGTTTCCTTCTGTTTTAGATGTTTATTATTAATAATTATCTTAAAATTTGTGATGTTTAATGCACTGAAATATTAGCCTGAGCAAATAATTGGAAAAGTCTTAATTTGCACTGACTATAAATCTCTTTGAAGGAATCTGAGAATAAAAGAAATGGCAACAAAAAAGAATTTGAGTACTCAGTTTAAAACACAGTATACAGAAAACTACATTTAATTTCTCACCTAGATGACGGATATTTTTGTAAATTTATTTTATCTATATCACGGTCAAACTGTGTATGATTTCAAGGACTTCCCACTATTATAAATGCTATTTTCCTTTTTAAAGTAGTTGGCATTATTAGCTATAATAATGATCCTTTTTGTTAACTAGGAAAGAAAAACTTCTAATAGAACAAGAATGAAAAAATACTAAAATATTTCTAAGTTCTCCTTTCTTCTTCTCATTTTTGTCCATGAATGCAACATGGGCAAGAAGTAAAAGTATCATCTTCAGTTCAGCTCAGTTGCTCATTCATGTCTGACTCTTTGCCACCCCACGGACTGTAGCACACCAGGCCTCCCAGTCCATCACCAACTCCCAGAGTTTACTCAAACTCATGTCCATTGAGATGGTGATGCCCTCCAACTATCTCATCTTCTGTCGTCCCCTTCTCCTCCTGCCTCAATCTTTCCCAGCATTAGGGTCTTTTCAAATGAGTCAGTTCTTCCCTTCAGGTGGCCAAATTATTGGAATTTCAGCTTCAACATCAGTCCTTCCAATGAATATTCAGGACTGATGTCCTTTAGGATGAACTGGTTGGATCCCCTTGCAGTCCAAGGGACTCTCAAGAGTCTTCTCCAACACCACAGTTCAAAAGCATCAATTCTTTGGTGCTCAGCTTTCACAATACACGACTACTGGAAAAACCACAGCTTTGACTAAATGGACCTTTGTTGGCAAAATAATTTCTCTGCTTTTTAATATACTGTCTAGGTTGGTCATAACTTTTCTTCCAAGGAGCAAATGTCTTTTAATTTTATGGCTGCAGTCAACATTTACAGTGATTTTGGAGCCAAAAAATAAAGTCTGTCACTCTTTCCATTGTTTCCCCATCTATTTGATGTGAAGTGATAGGACCAGAAGCCATAATCATAGTTTTCTGAATGTTGAGTTTTAAGCCAACTTTTTCACTCTCTTCTTTCACTTTCATTAAGAGGCTCTTTAGTTCTTCTTCACTTTCTGCCATAAGGGTGGTGTCATCTGTATAAAAGTGGTGTCATCTTAATATGCTATTTTATTTATAAATACAGAGATAAAAATCTGAGTTGAATTCATGTCATTTTATCCATAAGCATGCCTTAGAGTTTAATTTTTATGCAATAAATGATTGTGATTTTAATATATAAAATATAAATTTTAGGTTTTCCAAATTGTTAAACTAAATTTTTTTTATCTATTTATGATGGCTGGGTTTTTGTTGAGGCTTGGGATTTTCTCTAGTTGTGGCAAGTGGGGTATAACTTTATGAAGTGTGTCATTTCCTCCAGAAAATTTGTTCTAATATGGATATTTTACCATCAATATGGGTAATTTGCTATGCCCTTATGTCATTAATGCTTGGATTTCTGAAGCCTTCTGAGCGCCGAAGAATTGATGCTTTTGAACTGTGGTGTTGGAGAAGACTCTTGAGAGTCCCTTGGACTGCAAGGAGATCCAACCAGTCCATTCTGAAAGAGATCAGCCCTGGGATTTCTTTGGAAGGAATGATGCTAAAGCTGAAACTCCAGTACTTTGGCCACCTCATGCGAAGAGTTGACTCATTGGAAAAGACTCTGATGCTGGGAGAGATTGGGGGCAGGAGGAGAAGGGGACGACAGAGGATGAGATGGCTGGATGGCATCACCGACTTGATGGACGTGAGTCTGAGTGAACTCCGGGAGTTGGTGATGGACAGGGAGGCTTGGCGTGCTGCGATTCATGGGGTTGCAAAGAGTCGGACACGACTGAGCGACTGATCTGATCTGATCTGATAGATGATTATCAGTCTCAGTTAACAATGCTCTTTAGTAAAAATATACATAACACTTCAAAATGTACCTCTTCAAAAACCAGTGGTGAAGAAATACTATTATTGGATTACATATTGTCTTAGTCTGCTCAGGCTGCTATACAAAATACTATAGATTGGCTAGTATTTATTTTCTCATATAAAAGGAGGCTGGAAGTCTGAGATCAGAGTTCTAGAATGGTTTGGTTCCGGTAAGACCTTCTTCCTGGCTTGCAGAGAAATGCCTTCTTGCTGTGGTTCACCCAACCATTTCTTAACGCAGTCACTTAGTGAAAGAAAGACAGAACTCTATCTTTTCACGTGCTTCAGATCAGATCAGATCAGATCAGTCGCTCAGTCGTGTCCGACTCTTTGCAACCCCATGAATCGCAGCACACCAGGCCTCCCTGTCCATCACCAACTCCCGGAGTTCACTCAGACTCACGTCCATCAAGTCGGTGATGCCATCCAGCCATCTCATCCTCTGTCGTCCCCTTCTCCTCCTGCCCCCAATCTCTCCCAGCATCAGAGTCTTTTCCAATGAGTCAACTCTTCGCATGAGGTGGCCAAAGTACTGGAGTTTCAGCTTTAGCATCAGTCCTTCCAAAGAAATCCCAGGGCTGATCTCCTTCAGAATGGACTGGTTGGATCTCCTTGCAGTCCAAGGGACTCTCAAGAGTCTTCTCCAACACCACAGTTCAAAAGCATCAATATTTCGGTGCTCAGCTTTCTTCACAGTCCAACTCTCACATCCATACATGACCACTGGAAAAACCATAGCCTTGACTAGACGAACCTTTGTTGGCAAAGTAATATCTCTGCTTTTGAATATGCTATCTAGGCTGGTCATAACTTTCCTTCCAAGGAGTAAGCGTCTTTTAATTTCATGGCTGCAGTCACCATCTGCAGTGATTTTGGAGCCCAGAAAAATAAAGTCTGACACTGTTTCCACTGTTTCCCCATCTATTTCCCACGAAGTGATGGGACTGGATGCCATGATCTTCATTTTCTGAATGTTGAGCTTTAAGCCAACTTTTTCACTCTCCACTTTCACTTTCATCAAGAGGCTTTTGAGTTCCTCTTCACTTTCTGCCATAAGGGTGGTGTCATCTGCATATCTGAGGTTATTGATATTCCTCCCGGCAATCTTGATTCCAGGTTGTGTTTCTTCCAGCCCAGTGTTTCTCATGATGTACTCTGTGTATAAGTTAAATAAACAGGGTGACAATATACAGCCTTGACGTACTCCTTTTCCTATTTGGAACCAGTCTGTTGTTCCATATCCAGTTCTAACTGTTTCTTCCTGTCCTGCATATAAATTTCTCAAGAGGCAGATCAGGTGGTCTGGTATTCCCATCTCTTTCAGAATTTCCCACAGTTTACTGTGATCCACACAGTCAAAGGCTTTGGCATAGTCAATAAAGCAGAAATAGATGTTTTTCTCAATCCCAAAGAAAGGCAATGCCAAAGAATGTTCACGTGCTTATAAGGGCCCTAATCTGATCACGAGGATCCTTCCCTCATGACCTAATCTAAACCTAACCACCTCCCAATATCATCAAATTGGGTGCTAGCCACAACATATAATTTTGGAGGGATGTGGTAAAGTGTCTGTCTACAATGCAGGAGACCTGAGTTCAGTCCCTGGTTCGGGAAGTTCCCCTGGAGAAGGAAATGACAATCTACTCCAGTACTATTGCCTGGAAAATCCCATGGACAGAGGAGCCTAGGAGACAGAGAAGCCTACAGTCCATGGGGTCACAGAGAGTCGAACATGACTGAGTGACTTCACCTTCACACATATTCACTCTACAGTGCATATTTTAAAGAAGTCAAAGTGCAAGTCACTCAGTCGTGTCTGACGCATTGTGACCTTGTGGACTACACAGTCTATGGAATTCTCCAGGCCAGAATTCTCTTCTCCAGGGCATCTTCCCAACCCAGGGTTCAAACCCATGTCTCCTGCATTGCAGGCAGATTCTTTACCAGCTGAACTACAAGGGAAACCCAAGAATACAGGAGTGGGTAGCCCATCCCTTCTTCAGTGGGTCTTCCTGACCCAGGAATTGAACTGGGGTATCCTGCATTGCAGGCAGATTTTTTACCAATTGAGCTATCAGGGAAGCCCATATTTTAAAGAGATGGCATATTTTGGAATAATACTTAAATTTATGTTCAAATATATTTATTCAGTTCAGGTCAGTCGCTCAGTCGTGTCTGACTCTTTGAGACCCAATGGACTGGAGCATGCCAGGCTTCCCTGTCCTTCACCAACTCCCAGAGCTTACTCAAATTCATGTCCATTGAGTCGCTGATGCCATCCAACCTTCCCATCCTCTGTTGTCCCCTTCTCTTCCTGCCTTCAATCTTTCTGGAATTTTTAAGGCCAGAATACTGGAGTGGTTAGCCTTTCCCTTCTCCAGGGGATCTTCCCAACATGATCGAACCCAGGTCTTCTTCATTGCAGGAAGATTCTTTACCAGGTGAACCAAAAGGGAAGTCCAAAATACTTATTAAATATCACCTATTATAGTAGGATGGATATGTATTTTAAATAGTTCTTCTACTCCTGGAGATCAAAGTCTAGTAAGGACAAAAGGAGTTGAAAAGCAAAAATGATAATATGAAGCATATAATAATGAAGACTTTAGAAAATAAAAAAGATAATACTACGGGTAAATCCTTAATGCTGAGGCAGAGGTTAGGGTAGGACCGTGGAGAAAGTGATATGTGAGCTTAGTCTTAAAAATAGTGAGAGTACATTCCAAGACGAGAACACTCCGTTTACATGACAGTTTTTAAAGTTATAAAAGACTATTGTGGAAACAGCTTGAAATGAAGAAGAGGAGAAAAAAGGATGAAAAATTTATTTGGACATATTAGGTTGAAATACTTTCATGACACCTAAAAGGAATCATAAATAAAGCAGTCTTATATGAAAGTCTGCACCCAAGAGTAGAGTTCATGGCTGATATACAAAACTGGTAGATATAGACAGTATTGAAAATCACAGGAAGAGATTTTAAAGTAGGCATTGGCAAGCTTCATGTAGGCTAGGCAAGTATCTGAGAATTTTAAAGACCATACAGTGTCTTCCACAATTACTCAACTTGTCCTTTGCGGCATATGGCATAAAGAACATGACATAAATTAGTGGGCATGACTATCTTCCAGTAAAATTTTATTTATAATGTATAAATTTATAAAATTTTAATTTGGTCA
The DNA here is from genome assembly GCF_003369695.1 of Bos indicus x Bos taurus. NCBI lineage: Eukaryota > Metazoa > Chordata > Mammalia > Artiodactyla > Bovidae > Bos > Bos indicus x Bos taurus. The sequence continues at coordinate 45,511,069 of NC_040101.1, forward strand.
GAGGACCAAACGTGACTCACATGCCATAATTTGTTGAAATCTGTTTTAAACACCAACTGTCTTAGTAAACTAGTGATCAACACTTACTGTTTGTCACATGAACTATTATTCTAGTTTTCTAACTTATTTATTTTGACTTCAACTTTACATCCTTACAATTATTCTACATTAGAAGCAAACTGTAGCTCCAGACCTGCTCTACACCTCCATGCATCTTGGAAGGCGTGAAGGAAAATTTTAGGATGGAGAAAAGCTGATTTTGTTTGTAGACAGAAGACAAAAATAAATGTAGAAGGAGATATTGGATATACATAAGGAAAAATGCATCTAATTGCTTGATTAAACTCTGCATAGTAAGTAGGTATACCAGCCAGGAATTTCTATATTACAAAACAAGAATCCAAATTAAATGAAATCAAGCCAAATTATATATATATATATATATATATATATATATATATATATATATAAAGATATATGCTGACTCACAATTTCTAGTTAGAAAAGGAATTAAGATTTTTTCCAGATAAGAAAATGGAAAAGTAATGCTAGTGAAAATTGAGGAATGTCTGCAAAAAAAAGGGAACTAAACTATAAATAGAAGAAAGAAACTATAAATACAAGAACTAGGATACTTTCATATTGTTTATATCCTACAATATGCATCAGAACAGCTGTAGTAGTTGTTAAAATATTAAAATATTTTCGAGTTCTTGGTAAAATTAAAAAAAAAAAAAATGATTGCCTCTCTCAGACTATCAAATTTCCTCTGTAACTAAAACCTCTCTACATTATCTGTAGGAATCTCTTGATTCTGTATGACTCGTCAATTCAAGGCTTCCTGTGAAACAGGGAGCCTGTAGGCCCCAACTCTAGCCCTAAATAGTGTGCCATTATCACAAATTCATATTGTTTTGAAATTTTATATGTTTTAATATTATTCCTGATTCCACCAAAGCAAGAAGCAATGATGTAAACTTTATAAAGTTGGCTTGACACAGGTCACCTCCTGGGGACCATGACTCACAAATAATTTCAGGGCCCCACAGGCAGATAGGATACTTTTGTTACAATTACAAACAGACACTCCAGAAGAAAACAAAACCCCAGAATAAATCTTCATCTAGAAAACCTAGAAGAAGGTCCCCCTTCTCAGCTGAACCTCCTAGCCAAGGACTTGTAAAACACACTGTGGTTTGGATTTCAAACATCGCCTGCCACCTTGGTCATCACCCTCCTAAGATCTTGTCTTTTTGTTCCCATGCAGGAGCCAACCCACGCATTTGTACACAGTGACTATGATGAGTCCCCATTTTATTCATGATGTTCAGAGTTTGACTGAGTTGATTCTACTAACTGGTTATATTGACATGGAATAATCCATCTGTGTATATAGGTTTTATCTGAGCAACTGAGGAGGAGCCAGGCAGAATTCACAACCTTTACATATATCGAGTTTTGCTAAGCACACTAAATTATTCATCTTGTCTTCATTTATTTTGTGCTGTCCTTAGTTTCATTTACAAGACCAATGTATGAGTTTGAATCCACAGATTTTAGGCTTTGGGCAGAGAGGTTTCCAACTTATTTTAAAGTTAAAGACCTTTCATTGTATCATTTCTCCCCCATGGTAGTTCTGAGCTCTTAGGGGGACTATTTTTCCCATGTTCGTATATATTGCTTTCATAAATCTCCTGGACCATAATCACACTTCATCTTGTTCATTCTGTCTGCCCTTTACTGTAAACTTCTTTCCTCTAAAAGTTAACTTAATTTTCATATATATACACAATACAAGCAAAATGAATTATTTATGAGTTTAGATTGCTTGAGATTGTGGCTATCATAGGCAGTCATTGCAATCTTAAAATTATTAGGGAAAAAATGAATTTTATTCTTTAAATAGGTCCATGGACTGGCTATGGAAATGTGTTCTTAGATCTCCAAGACCCTGTGAAGGTGCAATACATCACAAAGGAAATGACTCTCTGGTGTTCGTCCTATTCAATACATCACTGGTACAATGATTCTTTAATAATGCATGGCCAAGTGTCACATTTTAAGAGAACACTGTGGAGCAAAGAAGTCACTTTGTTTGTTTATTAGTACTGTGTGTCATTGCAGAGTCACCACTTGATGCTCAGGGTTTTCAGCTCAGATAGTAGATTCTACACCATTGTTATTATGATAAGCAATATCCTTAATGTCAAATTCAATGTAATTAAGCTTGCCTTGAGGATCCCCAAAGAGTAATTGCTTTATGTTGCTAAGTGCTATGTAGAAGTTTTAATATAATTATTATTTTAATAATTTATAGCTGTTATTTAGACCTATTCACACATTTATGAATTGCCTATTTCTTAATTGTTTGGTTGATATGCTCATTTTTTTGGTTGGGGATATTTTATATGTTGTTTAGGTGATATGTTCTTATTAAACTGCTACCTCTCTCTTGCCTACCTAAAATACCACATATTTTTCCCCCGAAGTTTGAAAATGCAAGGCCTGTACAATAAAATGGTCCTTGGGAAAAGATTCATTTAATTGATTTATATTTTTTGCACAATAACTTTCCTCTATTAGTTATTTATGTGATTTCTATATCACTGTTTTCAAAGGACCAGTTTTCACCCTATGTAATCCTATAGAAACCTACCTTAGAGAGTCAGGAAGAAACTACTCTATGTTCCACTGAGAAGATATTTATGTTTTTGTTGCCTCCTCCTGAGACCAATATAGTTATTCCTGTTTCATCAAATGAGTGCTTGAAGAAGATATATAATCTTAAAAAAATTATTTAAAGAAAAAAAATCATTGAAGTAACTAATATGATTTTTGAAAAGAAAGGAACATTCATTGTCTGAGAACAGAATACACTGTGATACTATGCCTACTCTGATATTAAATAATTCCTTTTTAAAATTATTACTAAAACTACTAAGAAAGTTTTGCAAAATCAAAGGATAAAAGATTAACATATAGAAGTCAATTATATTTTTTTGCTAGTGACAAAAGTTGGAAATTAAAACTAAAAATATATTTTAAAATATCAAATATATTATAAATTAATTTACATATTAAAGATTTAACAAAATACTTGTACCAGAGTAAACTAAAAAGCATAAGACCTCTCTGAGTGAAATTAAAGACCCAAATGCAAAGATATACTACACTCATAGATATGAAGACTCAAAGTTATTAAGATGTTAATTCTACCAAAATGATACATAAATCCATGTCAATCACCATCAAAATCCTAGAATTTTATTTTTGTAGAAATTGACAAGTAGAATCTAAAATGTGTATAGAGCCCAAGGACCTAACCTAGCTAAAACAACTTTGAAAAGAAATAGCCAGTTCAGTTCAGTTGAATTCAATCACTCAGTCGTGTCCAACTCTTTGTGACCCTATGAATCGCAGCACGCCAGGCCTCCCTGTCCATCACCATCTCCTGGAGTTCATTCAAACTCACGTCCATCAAGTCGGTGATGCCATCCAGCCATCTCATCCTCTGTCGGTGCCTTCTCCTCCTGCCCCCAATCTCTCCCAGCATCAGAGTGTTTTCCAATGAGTCAACTCTTCACATGAGGTGGCCAAAGTACTGGAGTTTCAGCTTTAGCATCATTCCTTCCAAAGAACACCCAGGGCTTATCTCCTTTAGAATGGACTGGTTGGATCTCCTTGCAGTCCAAGAGACTCTCAAGAGTCTTTTCCAATACCACAGTTCAAAAACATCAAGCTACAGTAATCTAGGCAGTTAGTTTGGGCATATACCCTTGGAAAATAAAACATACACGCTTGGAAAAGAGATAGATTTTTGTTCCTAAAACAAAATTTAGATTAGACATTCAATTACTATACTTTCCATTAACACTACCGTCTAATGGTATGTTACTAGAAAGCGCAACTTCAGTGTAATCAAAGGGCACATTTTTATTTTTATTTTTTTTATTTAGAGGCTAATTACTTTACAATATTGCATTGGTTTTGGCATACATCAACATGAATCTGCCAAGGGTGTACACGTGTTCCCAATCCTGAACCCCCCTCCCACCTCCCTCCCCATACCATCCCTTTGGGTCATCCCAGTGCACCATTAAAAATGGCAATTGTTTCTTAATGCGGTTTTGGTGAGTTTGAAGCTTGACTTTTTACCTAGCAGACAAAGATTTGAAGTTACTAATTTTATGTTGTGTAGCATATTTGCAAAAAGTATAAAATACAATACTACTGAAGTCAAAGTAAAGACAAATGATTAAAGATAGAATAAGACATGGTACAATTTTTTTTATTTATGTCCAAAATCAGTGATTTATTTCCAATTAAAACATCATCCATCATGCCAAAATATTGTTGTTAATTAGAATTTTACATGCTTTTCTGGTTTTGTGATACCTTTGTTCATTTATTTTGGCCTTATAGTTGAATAAGCATTTAATTATTCATATAATATTAACATTAAAATAAATATAATTTAAGTTACTGTAAAGGAAACAATATAATTGTGTTTTGTTAAAATGATCTATTCATTATTCAAGCTTGAGGAAGTTGATTAAAAATAGGATTAAAATATATATGTAGATAAATAAAATATATTTATATGCAAATAATACAAATATACATCTTTATATTTATAAAAATCTTTATATTTATACAGGTGCTGTTGGCAAAATAGCACCTTACATTATTTTTCCTCATATTCTTTTGTGAGAAGCCACTTTTATGGCACTGTCCCCAAATATATATTATGACCTTGAGCAAGACCAATATGCCACACCGTATTATTTGGTAAAATGGAAATCATACATATTTCCACATGCACATTGATTTGTTACATCAGCAAAACAATTGAAAGTGACACACAGCCAGGAGCAGTACACCCATGAACCACATCTATAGCAAACATGTTCATCTCACAAATTTGATAGGTTATTCAGATGGAAATATGCAAAAAAAAAAAAAAAAAAAAAACCAAAAAGGATAGGGGCAAAAGCAATAGTCAATCTGTTTCCTGATGTTTTTTTTTTTTTTTTTTTTAATAATCATTGCATTTTGGGCCATCCTGAAGAAGTGATGATTATAGTCAGGTTACTAATAGACAGCTTTAAAAAAATTATTTATTTGTGTTTATTTATTTTGGATGCATCTGATTTTAGAACTGGACATGGAACAATGGAGATGAACATTCCTGGTTTGAACAGGACTGATACATTTCACTTTAAAAAAACACCAGATTTGTTTTTCAAAGCCAATTTGGGGCTTAAGAAAGCACAGATCAATAAACAAATTTTAGAACTTAAATTTTAATAATTTTAGAACTTAATGTAGAAGAAATTTTGTTCAAAATATTGTGAAGAATTAATGTATTCCTAAAGTATTCCTTGTAAATAGTATTTGATACCATCTCTCAGTTTTCATCAATATGGATCCTATAACACTCTAGATAGAAACAAAATTGGCATTTTTAATGAGTTTGGTTTCCCCAAATATAATTCCTTACTTCTTTGAACTATATAGTTTTGTTTTGTTTTTCCTTAATATTATACCATTCAGTACAGTTCAGTCTCTCAGTCGTGTCTGACTCTTTTGTAACCCCATGGACTGCAGCACGTCAGGTTTCTCTGTCCTTCACCAACTCCCTGAACTTGCTCAAACTCATGTCCTTTGAGTCGGTGATGCCATCCAACCATTCCATTCTCTGCTGTCCCTTTCTCCTCCTGCCTTCAATAGTTCAAAGCATCAGGGTCTTTTCCAATGAGTCAGTACTTCCCATCAAGTGACCAAAGTATTGGAGCTTCAGCATCAGTCCTTCCAGTGAATATTCAGGACTGATTTCCTTTAGGATGGACTGGTTGGGTCTCCTTGCAGTCCAGGGGATGTATAATATCATGTACGAAACGAGTCGCCAGTCCAGGTTTGATGCACGATACTGGATGCTTGGGGCTGGTGCACTGGGATGACCCAGAGGGAGGGTATGGGGAGGGAGGAGGGAGGAGGGTTCAGGATGGGGAACACAGGTATACCTGTGGCAGATTCATTTTGATATTTGGCAAAACTAATACAATATTGTAAAGTTTAAAAAAAAAAAAAAAGAGTCTTCTCCAATACCACAATTTAAAAGCACCAATTCTTTGGGTCTCAGCTTTTTTTATGGTCCAATTCTGAGTCCACACATGACTACTGGAAAAACCATATCTTTGACTAGATAGACCTTTGTCAACAAAGTAATAGCTCTGCTTTTTAATATGCTGTCTAGGCTGGTCATAGGCTTTCTTCCAAGGAGCAAGCATCTTTTAACTTCATGACCGCAGTCACTATCTAAAGATATTTCGGAGTCCATGAAAATAAAGTCTCTCACTGTTTCCATTGTTTCCCCATCTATTCGCCATGAAGTGATGGGACTGGATGCAATTATCTTTGTTTTTTGAATGTTGAGTTTTAAGCCAGCTTTTTCACTCTCCTCTCTCACTTCCATCAAGAGGCTCTTTAGTTCCTCTTTACTTTATGTCATAAAGGTGGTGTCATCTTCATATCTGAGGTTGTTGATATTTCTCTCCCAGCAATCTTGCTTCCAGCTTATGCTCCATCCAGCTTGGCATTTCGCATGATGTACTCTGCATATAAGTTAAGTATGCAGGGTGACAATATATAGACTCGACATACTCCTTTCCCAATATGGAACCAGTCCATTGTCGATGTCCGGTTCTCACTGTTGCTACTTGACCTGCATACCATTCAGTACAATATATATTTTACTTCAGAACCTCTTTATCTCACTCCTTCTTCCTACTTTCTCTCCTTTTCTCTCCATATCTCTAGCTCTAGTAAAAAATAAGCTTAATAGGCAACATAGATTATGTGAGGCCACAAGAGTCATTTAATTTTGGTGTTACTCTGACTTATGATAAAACAGTTACACAGATCCTTTTCATTATAGGTCAAAAAAACTCTGGTTATTCATTTTCAAATAGATTTCCTACCCAGATCTACCTTCTTACTGTTCTTCTCAGCGATTCTCACCTGAGCAGTGTCACCACAATAATTAGATATGTTTACACAACTCAATTCAGGCAATGCTTCAATTCAGGCAATGCTTTTCTGCTTAAGCTTGTTTAAAACATCCTGAGATGAAATGTACATCAACTAGGCTGCCATTCACAGCTCTTTACAGTCTGACCATACCCAGCCTGCCTTTTCTTTTCCTCACCCTTCATCTTACATCTTACAAATGGCACGGTCCCATGATTACTTCTCAGATAAGCCATTTAATTTCACATTTCGCTAGCTTTCCAGTTACAGTACCTTACTACCCAAAACTTTGCATCTTAATTTTCTCTTTTGTAACATTTAAAAATCTCTTATTCTAAAATGAGAACTTTACTATAGCTGAGATGGTAGACATCTTGATGTCCTTTGTATAATTAAGACCAAATATAGTAGTAGATAATGAATAAATAAACCATTTTGAATGAATAAATTAATAAACCATTCTCCTTACTGGTTTTCCCTATGAATTTAAGTTCAGTCATTCCTCTTACTTTGAATATGTTACCCTTGGCCTGGTAACTACGCTAATATAAGGTTTGGATTCTGCTCTACCCAATTTGTTCTTTAATCTCATATATTAGTTGGGATCAGATATGTGTGTGGAGAGTTTCCACTTAGCTTAGAGACTAGGTAGATTTTTTGGTTATTTTTCTATAACTAGTTCATTTACCTCCAAATGTGGTAAATGATTACCTCAGCAGTATTTTGATTTTCATCTATTACTTTGATTCTAGTCTAAACTAAAAATATACATTTAATCATCTATTGTTGCTGGTACCTGGACATAAGCAATCTCACTAGTGATTTATATTTTCCATCCTATAGCTGTTCTTGTATGATTGCATTAGGTGATCATTTATCAAAATGTCCATGTAGGAAAAATAATCCAAGCAACATACTCAAATGGTAGAACTATGCACATGCTTGCTATGGGGAAATCAACATAATTTTCATGGTATTTTAAAAAATTTATTTATTTTTTAATTGAAGAATAATTGCTTTACAGAATTTTGTTGTTTCTGTCAAAATGTAGTTTTCTGTCTCAACATGAATCAGCCATAGGTGCACATGTATTTCCTCCCTTTTGTATTTTAATATAGCTTTTCTTATTATTCTGGGCATCTTAAATTTAAGGTTCAAACTTATTAAATATCACTAAAAACAATGCTTTAAAATAAAATATTGGTTTTTAAAGGTGTTTTTTGCTATGCTCTAAGCAAGGTAGGAGGTGCTATAGGAAAACTAAGAAACTATTAGAAACAGGGTCTTATTTCACTTTTAAATAACTTAGAGTATATTGGATATATAAGAATAATTTAAGTGGCATGTACACAAACAATATGAAACTATACATTCTGTGATGATCAAAATACGAAAATTTCAAAAGAAAATGGGGTATGGAAGCAGATGTTAACCAATCTCTTCAGTAGGTTGTTTTAAGCATATACTATGTATTAATTGGGCTTCCCAGGTGGCTCAGTGGCAAAGAATCCACTTACCAATGCAGGAGATGTACGAGATGCAAGTTCAATCCCGGGGATGGGAAGATCCCCTAGAGAAGGAAATGGCAACTTACTACAGTATTCTTGCCTGGAAAATCCTATAGACAGTGGAGCCTGGCAGACCACAGTCCATGAGATCCCAAAGAATCAGACATGACTGAGCAACTGAGCACATAGCATGTATTAATTAAACAATTAAATGTTAATATATATGAAAACTTATGGCTAAAATAGTAAGATAAAGAAAAACAACAAAGAAACACATTCGTGTCTTCTACAGATTGCAATTTATTGGGGACAGATCTTTATAAAATAGCATGCAACCCATGAGAAACACTTGGCTGGAAGAAGCACAAGCTGGAATCAAGATTGCTGGGAGAAATATCAATAACCTCAGATATGCAGATGACACTACCCTTATGGCAGAAAGCGAAGAAGAATTAAAGAGCCTCTTGATGAAAGTGAAAGAGGAGACTGAAAATGTTGGCTTAAAGCTCAACATTCAGAAAACTAAGATCATGGCATCTGGTCCCATCACTTCATTGCAAGTAAATGGGAAAACAGTGGAAACAGTGGCTGACTTTATTTTTGGGGGCTCCAAAATCACTGCAGATGGTGACTACAGCCATCAAATTAAAAGACACTTACTCCTTGAAAGGAAAGTTATGACCCACCTAGACAGCATATTGAAAAGCAGAGACATTACTTTTTCAACAAAGGTCCGTCTAGTCAAGGCTATGGTTTTTCCAGTGGTCATGTATGATGTGAGAGTTGGACTATAAAGAGGGCTGAGTGCCAAAGAATTGATGCTTTTGAACAGTGGTGTTGGAGAAGACTCTTGAGAGTCCCTTGGACTGCAAGCAGATCCAACCAGGCCATCCTAAAGGAGATAAGTCCTGGGTGTTCATTGGAAGGACTGATGTTGAAGCTGAAACTCCAATACAAAAGACCCTGATGCTGGGAAAGATTGAGGGCAGGATGAGAAGGGGAGGACAGAGGATGAGATGGTTGGATGACATCACCAACTCAATGGACATGAGTTTGGGTAAACTCTGGGAGTTGGTGATATACAGGGAGGCCTGGCGTGCTGCGGTTCATGGGGTTGCAAAGAGTCGGATATGACTGAGCAACTGAACTGAACTGACTGATAGCTAATTGACATGACATTCCATGCTAATAAGAACAATGATTTACTATTGTTAAAGCATATAGAGAAGCCTGACCTAGTCAGGAATGTCAAGTAACTTTCCATTAGAAGTAGTGTTTTGAGGCAATAAACCTATCCTCCGTACTTTACCTCTATTAAAAAATATTTTGCCTTGAGGCTGGACTTCACTGTCTAAGTGATAGTTCTGATTAACACACTGAGAAGTGATTAGGTGATAGGATCCTAGTGATAGGATCCTAGACTTAAGCAACAGACACACTCATTTCTTTTTATTATTTAGATTACAGATGTGATTCTTGAGGCTACAACAGCTGATTTTTTTTTCCTTCTGCATGAGTTACAAACACACACACACATGCGCACCATAGAGAGGATGACAGGATGGAATGAAAAAAAAAAAAAGATTGTGGAGTATGTCCTTTATCACCTGCATTAGTCCCAATTGCCTACCTCCATATTCCTTGTTTTTGAGAATTTTTGATGTACTATTGTACAAAGTGCTATGAACTGAGTTACTATCACACACAGTTTAAAACACTGATTCACTATGATATAATTGTGCTGATAGTCAAAGGGTTAGTGGATGAACTAAGCTACTGATGTAAGAAAGAGATTATTCCTAGGAGAGAATGTTCCTACTTAAAGGTAGCTTTTACTTCTGGCTTTCCTAAAGCTCTTCCCATCTTGCTTTGAGCATAGACATTAATAACAATGAAAAATTAATATTTTATTATGAAATATACCACTTGGGAGATATAATAATTTTGAAACCCAGATTTGCAATGCTTAGAATAATGAGAAAATTTTAAAAAATTATAAATTCAATATAAAAACATGTTCATGATTCCACCAATCACAGCATATTATTTGCACAGATAAGCAATATTTGCTTATGACAAATTTGAGGAGCTAATATTCAGCAAAGATGAATATAAATAGAGAAGAAGCAATAATGTGAATTAATGTGATTTGCGTAGGTTAGAAACAAGTGGTTTCCTAAAAAATTACATCAACATTTCATAAATCATTAAAGTCTTTAATCCAAGGAGTGACATTGGTAATTTTACATTTAAAGAACATCACTGAGGGTTTTTTATTCCACATGTAAGGAGCTTGGAAGTTGCCACTCTTTACTAACATCAAGTGAAAAAATTAACAGACAAACTCAACAATCAACAATTCTTCTTGGATCCACTAGAGAGGAGAGCACACAGGGCAACCCATTGCCCTCAAGATTAGAGACAGACAGGTAAATACAGGGGGTAATGACTTACTTGAGTAGAGACTGAAGAGCTGAGCCATGGGAGAAAACAGAGCCAGGGTGGGAAAACCTGAACTACTGTTGATTAATTGCTGAAAAATTAGGGTAAACAACTCTGAGAGTTAAAAATCTCCAATGGGATCCAGTCATATAGATGCTTCCACAATATTGTAAAATTTACGTCCTAGAACTTGGCCAGTTTCCCATAGAAAATATTTGACACAAATTCCCTTCTGCTTCTGAAAGGAGGAAAAAGAAACCATTTTGGAATACAGCAAAGAACTCCTTCCTCTTAACAAGGCCTGTTTTCAGGGAAACTAGTTAATATGAAATTCACTGACTTGGGAGAAGGGAAATACCCAGCTCCAAGTCACTCTAGGCATCAGTCACTCAGTCGTGTCTGACTCTTTTTGACCCCATGAATCGCAGCACGCCAGGCCTCCCTGTCCATCACCAACTCCCGAATTCAACCAAACTCATGTGCGTCGAGTCGGTGATACCATCCAGCCATCTCCTCTGTCATCCCCTTCTCCTCCTGCTCCCAATCCTTCCCAGCATCAGGGTCTTTTCCAATGAGTCAACTCTTTGCATGAGGTGGCCAAAGTATTGGAGTTTCAACCTCAGCATCAGTCCTTCCAATGAACACCCAAGACTGGTCTCCTTTAGGATGGACTAGTCCAAGGGACTGCAAGAGTCTTCTCCAGCACTGCAGTTCAAAAGCATCAATTCTTTGGCACTCAGCTTTCTTCACAGTCCAGCTCTCACATCCATACATGACCACAGGAAAAACCATAGCCTTGACTAGATGGGCCTTTGTTGGCAAAGTAATGTCTCTGCTTTTGAATATGCTATCTAGGTTGGTCATAACTTTCCTTCCAAGGAGTAAGCATCTTTTAATTTCATGGCTGCAATCACCACCTGCAGTGATTTTGGAGCCCCCCAAAATAAAGACTGACACTGTTTCTGCTGTTTCCCCATCTATTTCCCATGAAGTGATGGGACCAGATCCCATGATCTTAGTTTTCTGAATGTTGAGTTTTAAGCCAACTTTTTCACTCTCCTCTTTCACTTTCATCAAAAGTCTCTTTAGTTCCTCTTCACTTTCTGCCATAAGGGCGGTGTCATCTGCGTATCTGAGGTTATTGATATTTCTCCTGGCAATCTTGATTTCAGCTTGTGCTTCCTCTGGCCCAGCATTTCTCATGATGTACTCTGCATATAAGTTAAATAAGCAGGGTGACAATATACAGCCATGAAGTACTCCTTTTCCTATTTGGAACCAGTCTGCTGTTCCATATCGGGTTCTAACTGTTGCTTCTTGACCTGGCTCAGATCATGAACTCCTTATTGCCAAATTCAGACTTAAATTGAAGAAAATAGGGAAAACCACTAGACCATTCAGGTATGACCTAAATCAAATCCCTTATGATTATACAGTGGAAGTGAGAAATAGATTTAAGGTCATAGATCTGATAGATAGAGTGCCTGATGAACTATGGAATGAGGTTTGTGACATTGTACAGGAGACAGGGATCAAGACCATCCCCATGGAAAAGAAATGCAAAAAAGCAAAATGGCTGTCTGAGGAGGCCTTACAAATAGCTGTGAAAAGAAGAGAAGTGAAAAGCAAAGGAGAAAAGGAAAGATATTCCCACTTGAATGCAGAGTTCCAAAGAATAGCAAGGAGAGATAAGAAAGCTTTCCTCAGCGATCAGTGCAAAGAAATAGAGGAAAACAAAAGAATGGGAAAGACTAGAGATCTCTTCAAGAAAATTAGAGTTACCAAAGGAACATTTCATGCAAAGATGGGCTTGATAAAGGACAGAAATGGTAGGGACCTAACAGAAGCAGAAGATTTTAAGAAGAGGTGGCAAGAATACACAGAAGAACTGTACAAAAAAGATCTTCATGACCCACATAATCACGATGGTGTGATCATTGACCTAGAGCCAGACATTCTGGAATGTGAAGTCAAGTGGGCATTAGAAAGCATCACTACGAACAAAGCTAGCAGAGGTGATGGAATTCCAGTTGAGTTATTTCAAATCCTGAAAGATGATGCTGTGCAAGTGCTGCACTCAATATGCCAGCAAATTTGGAAAACTCAGCAGTGGCCACAGGACTGGAAAAGGTCAGTTTCATTCCAATCCCAAAGAAAGGCAATGCTGAAGAATTCTCAAAGTATCACACAATTGCACTCATCTCACACGCTAGTAAAGTAATGCTCAAAATTCTGCAAGCCAGGCTTCAGCAATACGTGAACCATGAACGTCCAGATGTTCAAGCTGGTTTTAGAAAAGGCAGAGGAACCAGAGATCAAATTGCCAATATCCGCTGGATCATGGAAAAGCAAGAGAGTTCCACAAAAACATCTATTTCTGCTTTATTGACTCTAGTCATACTGTCACACAAAAGGAGGGGTAAAAGCAGAAACACTTGTGAAGTTCACAGTTCAGAGGCATAGACTCACTAAAGGAGTGGCACTTAATCATAGACTGTAGAGGCTTTTCCCCACCCCCATAAGGCACCATCATATTAAAAACAGACTGATTTATAGCAGTCCCTGCTACGGGGTCCATCATGTTCAGCTATCAAAAACAATTTACACGGCACGCCAAAAAACACAATTTGAATATGTGAAAGGATGTTGAGGAACCAATCTGATGTCTATTTCTGCTTCCAGGCATATAACTATAAAAGTTTTAGTACATTGTTCATATAAATTTTACTTAAACCCCCATGAGGGTGAACTGCTTTGAATGTATCATGGGTAAACCCATAAGGGTAAACTTCTTTGAATGTTTCATTGAATAGTGCTATCAAAATTCTTCCTATAAGGTAATAAGGCAGAGAATAAAAATTATAGATGGTTAATGAAAACTTACTTAGTTCTTGGCACATTTTAAACAGGCAAAACATAGAGAATCCTCTTTCAGGGTTCTATTATATTAAATCAGCTAAAATAAAACAAAACAAGCACAATAAAAGACTACATCAAATTCTACCATTTTGTAGGGAAAAAATTTTAAAAATCCAAATTTATGTCCTCTTACTTGTCTTATATTTTTTATTTTAATTCTATTATTGTTTTACAATTACAATACATTTTTTTTTTCATTTTTGAGGATAGAGAAACAGCCAGTAAGTTCATAGTACATTTCAGTAGTGAAATAGACAATGTGAAGAATGTTAATCGTTTATGGTTTGTTGTAACACTCAGTGGTTATGAACCTCCAGGTGTGCTGCATGTGAAAGAAAAAAAAATCCTTTATTCCTGCTGTTCATATTATAAAATCCAACTAAGCCTATCACACCCAAGAACAGAGGACTTACACATTCTTTCTAGTCATTTTGCCTAAGTTTTTATTATCATGTTTATAATTCTTAGCACACAGAGTAGGCAAGAAGAACATGATTTTTAAAAGAAAATTAAAAATACAATAACTCTCTTTATCTAAAAGATTGAGATTGTCAGGGAGGAGGGCTGAGAAGTACAAAGAAGCAAAATGAGATATTGTGTACAGAGCATCTTTGGCTTTAGACGGACTTTTAGGAAGGTTTCAGTTCACTTTATGCATATGGTTTCTTAGAAGCTGGAAAAAAGGGAAAATCATAGTCTGTGTCCTACAGATACACTGTACCTTAGTTAACATTCATATTAACCCTAAAAATTGCATGTTTTGAAGAATAACTTCAGATAAGTTGAGTCTTTATTATGGTGACTAATGCATAGTGGACTTGATTGCTTTACTAAGCCCCTCTAAAGTTAGTCTTACCTTTTCTTTCAACAAAGGGCTTCCCTGGTAGCTCAGCTGATAAAGAATCCACATGATCCTGGAGACCTTGGTTTGTTTCCTGGGTTGGGAAGATGCCCTGGAGGAGGGCATGGCAACCCACTCCAGTATTCTTGCCTAGAGAATCCCCACTGGTCAAGGAGCCTGGCAGGCTACAGTCCAGGGGTTGCAAAGAGTTGGACATGACTGAGTGACTAAGCACACAGAGAATTAAAAAAAATAAAAGGCTGAGGGTTCAACTTGGGCTAAAGATGAACTGTAAACTTGCTGCACAATATGCAAACAGTCCACCAGCAATGCAATACAGTTAAAACTAATATATAGGTAATATTAATGAAGAGAAGGAAATATCCCTTGAACATATAAGGCATTCAGAGCATATTTGTGAAAAGAAGGAAAGAAAGAAAAGCATTTTTTTTCCTACTGTTAAAGAAACATAAACCAAGTTAGGTAAAATGATAGAGTTAATAGAAATTTGAAAAATCAAGATTTTAGTACAAGCTTATCAAAAGAACCATGCTTTTATCCCATGTAACAACAATGCAAAACTTATAGTAGATATGCAAACTATAAAAAAAAATGAATCAAAGCATATCACTACCAAAATCATCAAATCACAATGAAAGAAAGCAGCAGAGGAACAAAGAAACAAAAATAAATAAAGAGCAATTTACCAAGAAAATATGCCAATCTTAAATGTTATACAGCAAATAACATACCTTAAAAACACATAAAGCAAGACTTACAGAGCTCAACTGCTACTGCTAAGTCACTTCAGTCGTGTCCAACGCTGTGCGACCCCATAGATGGCAGCCCACCAGGCTCCCCCGTCCCTGGGATTCTCCAGGCAAGAACACTGGAGTGGGTTGCCATTTCCTTCTCCAATGCATGAAAGTGAAAAGTGAAAGTGAAGTCACTCGGTCGTGTCTGACTTCTATCAACCCCCTGGACTGCAGCCTACCAGGGCCCTCAGTCCATGGGGTTTTCCAGGCAAGAGTACTGGAGTGGGGGTGCCATTGCCTTCTCCACAGAGCTCAAAGGGGGAAAAAAAGAAATAGACAAAGAATGTAAACTCTTACTTGCTTTAATGTGGCTACCAGAAAATTATGTCTGCGGTTCACATTACATTCCTGTTTGACAGTGCTGCTTTAGATTAACTAAATAAGGGTGCATTAGAGTATGTTTTGGAGTAGAAAATGGCAACCCACTCCAGTGCTCTGGTTGGAAAATTGCATAGACAGGAACCTGGAGGGCTATAGTCCATGGGGTTGCTAAAGTCAGACACAACTGTGTAACTGAGCACAGAGTATGTTTTGATAAACATATGAACAATAATCAAATTTGAGTAGTCTCTTCACTCAGTACTCACTGCTTTCTTTTGTGTCTCAGTCTATACTACCAAAGAAATCATAATTTGAAAACATGGAAAACCACTTTTTCCTGGGTTACATCAATGGTCTATTAAATCACTTCTGAGACTGCTATTGTGCTCCATGTTCTATATCAACAAATTTCAAGGCACAGTAACTAAATTATTTAAAACTCTTCCTGGTGGGATTTGAAATGACTGAGTTACAATTTTTTGATTGTTTGATTTTTAAATAGATAGATGAGTACAAACAGCTTATACATTTATTTTTTACCTTCTTCCTTATTTAAAAAATTATTTTGTGAGTTTTACAAAAGAAAAATAAAACAAGATTTAAAATTTTTATTTGTAGGTGAGATTTGAGAGACACAAAAAATGTAAAGGTGAGAGTATCAGATTCAGATGAAGATAGTAATAAAATTTAAGCCTCAAGGTACATGTCAGGAAATCCTGTAACTTGTCAACTTTACATAAAAATTTTGACTTTGTATTTCATAGCTGCTCTAAAAAAATAAACACATTGATTTACAAGATCCAAAGTGTAAAAACAAAAAGTAAATAAATAAATAAAAATGAAACTTCCTCAGGAGAAGCAAAACTTACTTTTACTAGAACCTAAAGTAAAATGTTTCTTTATTTCTATTAAAGAGCTATACAATTAAAAGATATGACAATGACATTTCTTACCATAAATACACAAACCAAAATAACATGGTATTTGTCATTATATTCTCCAGTGTATGTCTTTTATGTAACAGCAAAACACAACTTAATAAATCTAGGGAACAAAAAGCTTAATTCTTAAATACAGGAGTTGTGATATGGAATAATGCAAAGATACAAGGTAAACTACTTACATACAGATAATGAAGGACTTCAGACCACTTGAGTAATCCTTATGTTTATCTATGACCTAAAGTTTTGATTAGTATTAAGTAGCACAGGGTTTGTAATTAAAGTTTGCTAACAGATAGCTTAGAATGACACCATTTCAGGTTTGCCAATTTATTAAAATCGAAGTGGAATTAACAGAAGGCAATGGCACCCCACTCCAATACTCTTGCCTGGAAAATCCCATGGACGGAGGAGCCTGGTAGGCTGCAGTCCATGGGGTCACTAGGAGTCGGGCACAACTGAGCGACTTCACTTTCACTTTCCACTTTCATGCATTGGAGAAGGAAATGGCAACCCACTCCAGTGTTCTTGCCTGAAGAATCCCAGGGACGGGGGAGCCTGGTGGGCTGCCGTTTGTGCGGTTGCACAGAGTTGGACACGACTGAAGTGACAGTAGCAGCAGCAGCAATGGAAATTGGGGACATCTTCCAGAATAAGAGATTACCTCACCTCCACTAAAGAAAGGAGATTGAAATATGAATAATATGCAAAAATACACTTCAGATCAGATCAGTCGCTTAGTCGTGTCCGTCCAAACATTTTCCCCCATTATATAGGAATTATTTTAATTAAAAATACTATTGTTCAAAATTAAATAGAATGAGTACTGACAACTTATTTGTTTTCTAATGATACAGTCATTTAAAAATAGCTGCAAATTTTCTATACATCAGTGTCTCTTTCACTGGACGACCCAGAGGGATGGTACGGGGAGGGAGGAGGGAGGAGGGTTCAGGATGGGGAACACGTGTATACCTGTGGCGGATTCATGTTGATATATGGCAAAACCAATACAATATTGTAAAGTTAAAAAATAAAATAAAAAATAAAAAAAATAGCTACAAATTTGAAAACACGATATTCCTGTCTAGAATAAATAGTGGCACATAATTGTAATATGGAAAGATGAAAGAGGTAAATGAAAAAATTGAGAAGGTGAGAATGTTTCTGGAGACATTCTACCTAGCAACTACTTACAGTATTTGGAAAACCATTCAAAATTTCAAGCATCAATACAAATTACAATTTAAGGTATTTCCAGGGCTTTGAATAAATAAAACAAGATAGATAATATGTTGCAAATAAGTTTCATTGTGTCAAATCAACTTAACATATATGTATGTTATTATCATGGATCTTTAGCCTCAAGTGCAAAAAGCTAAAACTCCTGGAAGGTAACACTGGAAAAAAAACTAGGTGAGCTCGAGTTTGACTTTTCAAATGCAGCACCAAAAGCATGACCTATGAAAGAAATAATTGATCAACTGGATTCTATTAAAATGAAGAACTTCTGCTCTGCATTGGCAGGTAGATTCTTTGCCAAGAATAGGTGAAGCACAGAGGATTTTAGATTAGTGAAAATATTCTGTTTGATGTTATAATGATGGATATGTTTTTAAACATCTATAATACTGATAGTGAATCCTAAGGGAACTACAGCCTTTGGGTGATTATACTGTGTCAGTGTAGTGTCATCAATTGTGATAAATATGCCAGTCTTGTGAGTTGATAATTGGTGAGGCAATGAGTGTGTGAGTTAGGGAATGCATGAGGAATTTCTGTATTTTTAATTTTTCTGAAACCTAAAATACTTTTGAAAATTCTTTTTAAAAAGTAAATCATCAAAGAACAAACAACAGAACACTAGTCATAAACAAGAAATGATTGCTAAATCCTAGATAAGTGTGATTTTTTTAAACAACTGAATCTGCATTAGTATGAGTAAGATTCTAAAATTTTTTCTATGTAGTCTTTCTTTTTACATGTCTCAAAGTAGCTAGTTGCTATCTCAAAACTAATTAGTTTTAATGACTCAGAAAACCTGTGACTAACCTTGCTCTTTAATGTGAAAAAGAGTGACTAATATTCACTCTTTGTTTCTTCTTTTCCACATTGGATGCTTTGTCTTTTCTCATATACAACCTGAGTTTTGAGCCAGAGACAGGTTAAAAGACATTCAGTAATCAGTGCAGGGACTGAAGCAATGGAGATTTATCAACCCTCAAGAAAAATTAGAGGGAAGCAGGACTTCTTTGAACAGAACATAACTCATCATCACAAACCATCACAAGCAATTTGTTCATAGGAAATCAATGCAGTGCTGCAGTCAATGCCTCCCTAACCTTATCTCTCTCTCTTTCAGGACACAGATTATTTGGGACTATGGGAAATTCAAGTGACAAAAATAAAAGCTACAGAAGAGACTTAATTTAGTTCATTTAATTCAGGATTCTGTTTTTATAATACCATTTGGGGTTAGATTTGAAGAGTATTTAATAATTTTTCTTTGATTTCTATACAGAATATTAGTTTAGTTCTAATGGTGATTGAATTGGTTTAAGTAATCTGCTCATAGCTTGGACAAGAATTTGTGAATGACTATGTCCCCAATCCTTAAGAAGCTGTCTTTAAACTGCCACTCAAATATCTTATAAATTAAAATTGAAACTATAAATTAATATTCATTAAACTCTAGTTCACAGAAGAATTGATGTTTTTGAACTGTGGTGTCGGAGAAGACTCTTGAGAGTCCCTTGGACTGCAAGGATATCCAACCAGTCCATCCTAAAGGAGATCAGTCCTGGGTGTTCATTGGTAGGACTGATGTTGAAGCTGAAACTCCAATACTTTGGCCACCTGATGTGAAGAGCTGACTCATCTGAAAAGACCCTGATGCTGGGAAAGATTGAGGGCAGGAGGAGAAGGGGATGACAGAGGATGAGATGGTTGGATGGAATCAATGACTCAATGGATATGGGTTTGGGTGGACTCCGGAAGTTGGTGATAGACAGGGAGGCCTGGCATGCTGTGGTTCATGGGGTCTCAAAGAGTCGGACACGACTGAACAACTGAACTGAACTGATACTCTAGTTCTAGTTTTCTCTTTTTCATAATTTTGCTTCTAGAGACTCCAGATATGGATAAATAATTCTGAGAACTGTAATTTTAAAAGGAAAAATAAACCACTAATGGTTTCTAGCCTTTTTCATGGGAGTAAAGAGTGGGCCACTATTACTAATATAATAAATTATTGTGTTTTAGGTTATTGAATTAAATAGTATAACTTTATAAAGAAATAAGTGTCATTGTATGTAATTAAAATATGAATATTAATACAAATACAAAAATGCAAGTAGGAAATAATAAAAGATGAACAATTTTTACAAAAGATGTCCAGTAAACATTTTACAAAATGTCCAGTAAACATATGGAAAGATGACCAATTTCACTAGTGAACAGGAAAATGCCAATTAAAACTATAATTTTATGTTACTACAAACTCAGTAGTATGGCTCATGTGAAAAAGACAATGCAATGTATTGATCATGTATGGAGCAACAACTGTGCAATGCTTCTACTTACATCATACTTGAATCACTCAAAATGATTAAAATAACTAAGATATGACTCCATTAATATAATAATCAAAAGCAGCATAAGAAGTGTTAAAATCAAGATAGAGGTGTTCCTAGGTATAGAAAAGTGACTGAAGATTTCTGTGCCTCTGGTAATCTGGATGCTGGCTACATGGGTATAAAGTCAAGATGTACAGTTATAATTGT